>NC_056750.1:228734945-228749945 GCF_019279795.1 Protopterus annectens
AATGCAGTTGTGTTCCTTATTTATGTAGTGCAGTTGGCATTAGACCCATTACTGAGATATCATTTGCAAGTGCATTCCTGCAGGGCACAAGTATGTCTTCAGTGAATAACAAGTCCCTTTGCTTCTGTTATGTTTAACAGTGTCCATTGATGGGATGGAGGATAACTGGACAATAACCATAGTAATACATGCTAAACACCTGTTTACATAGCACATCACCGAGAAACTGATTTACGCAAAAGATAGAAAGGTGCGCATGCGAAATTCACATTTCATGAATCCAACTTGAAGTTGAGAAATAGATACTATGCTGTTTCTTCATAGGTTCATATGTGTGCACTAGGCTAATGGCCCTGGAGCCTTTACAAGCCTAGACCATAGGATTACCCTAGCATTGTTGTAAAAGTTATGACATAGCATTTCTGTACTGTAGTTTATATTGGAAATGGTGTGTCATAACTTTTGCATCAAGAACTGTTGCTATTGTATACCCCATTTGAGTGGAACTAAGCAATGAGCAACCACAGTTCACTGTTTAAATGAGAAAACAGTAACATTTCTTCTGCTTTGTGTTCCCTCACACAAACGGACTAAGTGGTGATGGGCGGCCATTAGCAGTCTGGACAGTAATGAGTGTAAAAGATACACATGCTGCCTTGCTTTCCCCGTGTAAGAGCAGTTAACTCATGGTCAGAGCACAGATAAAACAGGGATAAAATCCAACTCATTCAGTCTGTTTACAGATGGTGTCAGGATGGCATTACCAAAGTAAATATGATAATTAATGCATATGTGACAAGCAATGACTACAGTAAAGTATGTGTCTGCCCCAGTTTTTATCATTAATGCTTACCTCTATACAGCTGTACAACTGTTAACCTTTTCGCAGGCCTCACTGCAAATCACAATTTAATTGTGTATACAACTTTCTAGAAATAACAAGGGACGGTATATATTTTCAAATGATTATTTATGACTCAAATGATATGCTGAATATTGGAGTCTGGCCATATATACTGAAAAGTGTCTGCAATATGCTTTGCCACAATAATGAGAGTTTGCACACCCTATTAGATGAAGATTTTATCCTTCTTCAGCTGAACATGTCAAAACGGAATCATACGGGTGATTTTAAAACATTCCACAGTACATGAGCACTGATAGACTATTTAATTAAGGTAACATGTCTGTATTAACCCTGGTCAGCAGACACCATCCATTCACCCAGTAGATACACAGGTGTAAAGAGGAGTTGGAGTGATGGGATGAATACCAGAAGAGATGAACATATACATAGCAGTGTTTTTAATGGCACATTAATGGTCATGTTTTTGGTCTGGTGTCATCATTAACTTTTATCTATTTATTTATTTATTTATTGCATTTGTTTACCAGGTAAGTCCACTGGGCCTAAAAGAGCCCATATTCGGTGGAGGCCCGAGGAGAAAAGCTCCGACAAGAACATAAATGCAGAAAAAAAATTAAACATCAATTGGTACAGAAGTAGAAACAGTGTTACACATAGTGGTTACAGTAATATATACAGAATATATACATAAGTCAGGAATTTAGTTGGTTTGATTACAGTTACTTACTACATGCTGTATAGTAAGAAGTGAGTAACATAGGGGTACAGGGGTATTAGGAGAGGGACAACAAGCTTATGACAAGCAGAACAAGGTTAGCTAAATATATAATAGCAAAGAAGATGAATGTCGCAATACTCATTCTGGGGCAGTAATCAACAAATCTATATGAAAATTCATAACTTTTGCAAATGTTAATATGTGGGTGATTAAATATATAATACACATATATCATCACACTAAGAAGTGATGGGAGATGCATCTGGAATTGAACCCTTGCAGCTACTGTCAAAAAAATCTTCAGACCAGTGATACATGTCAACATTCCACAGAGTACTTTGCATTTTATTACCTACAGCAGTCTAAATAACTGTCAGAGTAAATGTTTCAAAGTACTGCCACTATACTGGTTTATCTCTGTGCTCCTTTAGCACAGCAAGTTTAAGCAACACTGCATGGAGATAACCGGACTAGTACAGCCAATGGCAAAAACTCAACAGGTTTTGCCACAGAATATGAAGAGCTATTCACTGCCACTCAGCATTGGTGCACAATACCAAACTTGTTGCAAATGAAGAGGATGAAAAGTGAAGGCTTTATTAGGGGCCATTTCTGACCTTGTATGTGGTGTGTGATTTTATTTTTGATAAAGTTAAAGGTGTCAAAATGGGGTAGATAGGAAAGTGGTGAAATGGGGGGCAAGCAGGGAGAAGAACAAGGGGGAAGCAATTAAGGCATTTGCAGGAGGGAATTAGGAATGCACCATAGCTATCCACTTCTTTAACACTGTAATATGAACAAAGCAGATGACGTATGCTGACCACCTAAAGAAACTCCACCTATACTCTGTTGCATATCATCTACTCTCTGCTTAACATACAAGGCCATGTCAAACCCAGAGCTGTTAGACATGCTACACTTAAAGAAATCCCAATCGCTCAGAGACACATGCTCCAGGGGTCTAAACCTTGTCATCACAATGAACAAAACATGCTGGAGAGATAGTTTCTTGACCCAGAGACTCCCCAGATTCTGGAATAGACTGCCCATACATGTCAAGCAGAGTGCCTCTTTGGCCCTCTTCAAAAGGAACCTTGATGATTGGATGGGAGATAGGAAATTCACCCCAGGGATCATGTCAGTCACCCTGCTAGACAGGAGTCCAAGGAAGTAAATACTGGGGGAAGAAATAGCCAGGGAATTGCTATGGTTAGGCTTGTATAGGCCCTAGGGCCGATAGCCTAGTACCAACCTATGAACCTATGTATAGAAAAGTGGATGCATTTTGACTGTCATCACAACACAGATGGGTGATATTGTATAGACAATTGGACTAAATCAAGTGTGTCAATAAGACACATACATGAAGTGGAGAACTATGTATGGGACATTTTTTTTTTTTTTGTGGGACAGGTTCACATTTTTTTTTTTGGAGAGGAATATTGGGGAATGCTGCAGGAATGTAGGGGTCAGGTAGGTAGGGTAATTGAGGAAACAGGTGCAGACAAACAGGGCAAGCAAGACAGACACAGGGATGGTGATGGATACAAAAGGTTGGAGTACTCCATGATTGGGACTGCTAGAGGACCTTGGATGCACATGCCTGTCAAGCATGGGAACAGTGAGAATCTAGTCCTCACTCTCAAAAATGTCATCCCTGTCCCCTTCCTTGTCTCCCTGTGGGATTGCTTGATGAGAGGGTCTATTCTGCATTCTAAAGATCAATGTCTCCAAAATGCTGAGGCATGCACCAGTGCTAGTTTCTAATATGTCATGCACCATCCATGGCAGCTCCTGGCAGGTGATGTAATCCCCACCTCCACCAACAGTCCCAGAGGGTACCAATGCACCAGCTGCAGGGAAAGTGGTACGTGATGGGCCAGATACTGCAGGAGCTGTGGAGGCAGTACTTCCAGGTTGCATCCCAGTTGGGCTGGGTGTTAGTGTAGCAGTTAGTGGAGGGTTGGCAGGCTGAGCCCAGTGGTTGACCTACCTCTCTATGTTGAAAATCATTTTGTTTGTTGGCAGAGAATTATGACATCAGGGCAATGTGTTCACATATATAACAAAATAAAATAAGATGCTAAGGGGTGAGGTGAGACAAAAAAAAAGATGATTAGAACCATTATAAGTCATATAAATTCTTTATTACAATTAAATATACTTTTATTATTATATTAGCTACTTAGCTTTCAAAATCCAAAATAGGATTGTGAATTCTAACAATTAATGTTTGCAATATGCAGACATTGCATATATGCTTTTAAAGATAGATTAAGTTAACAACATGATATTAAAGACAATTTTGCCGGAATTAAAATTAAATAATGATATTTTTGCAATTTGAATGTTTTTGTTACTTGTGGGAATTGAACCCACCATATCTGAATACACAATTACACTTGCCTAATGCAGTTAACTACAGTGGTATTCCAGCTACACTGGAGACAACCTTAGACAGACTGTTGCAAGCCTCAGCAATATAATGAGACCTGGTATAGTTCCCCTGCAGCAGCCTGGCTGTAGTGCTTTTCAAGGAGAGCAATAAATATTTTTGATACTTCCACACCCAAGTTTGAGCCCGGAATTGGGCACCACCCTTCCCAACTCCTGTCATGTCTGCACAGGTCCTTCAAAAACAGTTAATGTGTTTTCCTGCCAATTTGTTATATTGATTTTTACAGCCACTGTACAAACCTGTACAACCATCCCAACTGCAATTGTAAGATGGCGCATGGAGAGCAACATTGTCAAACAGAGAAGGGGGAGTTTATGAAATAGGAAGGATAATGTGACAGTTGGCATTAATTTATGGCATGTATGCTGACAGACCTGGCAATAGCTTGTTCAATGGTCAATATTGATGATATATTAAATGACTTGTCTTTTAAGACCTTAATCTGTAGGGATCAGTTTTATGACTTGACACATATTTTGTGGGGACTTACACACTGGTAAAAGTAATTTGTACAATGTGGGATTCAGATTTATGTAAAACATTGAATACATATATTTCCACATAGGTGTTCTTTCCTCATTGCCACAGAAGAATTGCTTGCCAACCATAGTCATTAATAATACACACCTTAAGAAGTGAGTGGTGCTATACTTCAAATAACCATGTATGCATCATGACAAGGTCCTGGTTTATGCATTCTCAGGTGTGATACAGGAGTAATGTGTGACAGTATACTGGAAATGCATATACTTATATTACTTTCACATTAGATTTCTGAGTTCTGCTTTCAGACTGTTATGGGAGGTGTGTAGATGACTGTCAGTAAACTGTGATGTCCATCCCAGGTCAGAAAATATATTTCAATTACAGAAACATAATTGTCATGCTATACCAGTTACACGTATAATACATATGATACCATGTGTATGCTCAATCAACCTGCTGTACATAGTTATTGTTATGTATAATTACCTTTATATTGTTATTTCTGCTATAATTTACAGTGAGGCACCATTAATGAAAAGTGGGGTGTGCTGGATTAGATCATTGGCTTACCTGTGTTTTGGCCATGAACTTACACCTGGTGTCACAGGGAAAGCTAGACAGCAGGTATATATTTTTTTCAATTAGTAATGTGCAGAGTGCTGAAGGTTGCACAATGCTACTTAGCCAGTTTGTGTGAAGGAAGGTGAAGCAAGTAACAACAATGCTTCTTTTTTCTTCAGCAGTAAACCTTGTTTGCACATAGGTGAGCAATACACAAATAACATAGGCAAGCGTGAATATAAATGATTTCTGTTAATACTCATTATAATAATTTCTCAGTAAGAAAATGCTGTAGAAGTCGAACCATGGTCTACCTATCTTCTCTTTTGGTTACTTCATCTTTACACCTTGTGCAACACACATAGTAGGTTCACAGGTGTAATTTCTGTGGTCATTATCATCCAAGGTGTTGACTACTGCACAATGCGTGTTTATGCTTTTTTAAGGCAACTAACATTGATTCTAACTTTTATGCTTTTGACCATGTTTGCATTAAGCTGCACACCATGTAAATGTAAAGGATCAAACATAAATAAATAAATAAACACATGTTAAACAATTACAGAGCACTGGATTTGAAGTATGGGAGTAATGAAATTAGAAAACAGTGTTGGAGAGTGTTATCTCTCTTTGCTACAGACACTGATTTGCAACAGCAATCAAATCATGTGCATATAAGCAATTCACTTTTCCTCTGCAGTATTAACAGGACACATACTTGGACATTCTCAGTTGGTTGTACATGTGTGGCTTACATATTTAGTCCAATGAATGACCATGCAACTGTTTATGAATATGTTTGCACAAATGCAGTTCTGTCTTCTCTTAGTATTGTGTTCATTCTTCCATTATCTCTGCTGTATTCTCAGACATGCAGTCTATAGTGCATGTTCTATCATTTTCATTTAAATGTGTGAGTGTGACAAAAATGCATACTGAGAACAACAGTTTTCAGCAAAGGCATGAGAGATTTGCTACTCTTGATCAAAAATGATAAATGTGTGGTGTTTTGTTTCACTAAAGTTATTTCCATAACTTTGTAAGTGTATCCTCACTGACACACCCACTTAAGTGAACACTGCCTGAATTGCTGTTGTGTTTTCTTTCTCTCTCACACTAATCATTCACAGTTGCAAGCTGTTAGTAGCTAACAATGGTGAAGAGCCTAAACTATGTTTACATGTGCTACATGAGGCCAAAATTTGTTAGTCAGCAGTTCTACTGAGTTCACATCTTATTTGCATCTTCACAGTGTTCAGAGGGCTGAATCTACACTATAAAAAGATAACTGTGTAGGTAGGGAACATGAAGGCAAGGAGACTTATGTATTTGGACAAAACAGAAGATTGATATCTCTTTGAAGGTGATTTATCTGCAGAAAAGGCTTATATTTTGCTAAGTTATGCTTGCATTATTCAAGTACATTCTAGAATTTGTAAAATGTTACAGATGCATTTATATATCCAGGAGAAAATGGAACTTTTATCTGTATGCAGTTCTTATAACTTCACTGTTAGCATATACATTTATGGCGGGCATTTACATCTCTGAGATAGGTTATACTTTCAGCACAACTATTATTTTTAAAATTTGATTCTTCAATATTCTACTCTGTTGGAGAGAAATGTAATGTCTGTATCACTGACAGTGGTGCTATGATTCTGAGTTTGCCCTGGAGTGATGGGCATAGTGAGAAGTGGCTGGCCTTCATAATGGCCTTCATGCTAATTGTGTGGAAAGCATATACATTTAATTTTGTGTTATTCCTTGGTTTGTGCAAACCTTCATTTGTTTGGTATTTTGGGGGTGGGGGAGACACCTACCATTCTGTTGTGCAAGAGAAAAGTGTGTTCCAAGTGCTTTTCTGTTGAATATGTTTATGTTTCCTAATATTTCTGTGGGGAAAATATAAATACATTACTTGTGTGGTATTTCTTGGTTTGGACAAAACCTTGTGTGTATAGAGGAGGTGGGACAACCAACTAACCTTCAGTTATAGTAAATAAAAAGTATGTTTCAAGTATTTAATGTTGAAAAAGGGTACACAGACTGATTATTTTTTGTGTAAGTAATACATTAGTTATGTGATATTTATCTGTTTTATCCTTTTCTGTTTCATGTCCCATAGGATTATGGCACCCAAGCCTACAAATCCACAAAAAAAAAGAAATACTTACAGTAACACAGAAAATAAGGGGATAATACAGGTTGTCAGGTACCATGGAGCCTTTCTGCTTGAGAGCGGAAGTGGGAATGTGGCTACTAGAAAGGAGATTTGGAAGCAGTTAGACAATGATGTCAACATAGTAGGAGGTCACAGCAGAAATTATGAACATGTGTGGCATCGGGCCACTAATATGATTTCATCAGCCTGGAGGAGAGCATCTGCAGTTGCCCAAGAAGAGCTGGCTATGGGGGATGGTTAACCAGTACTACTGACACCAAATGAAGAGCTTCTGTCCACTGTCAGAGATCCACACAGCTCATTGGAAACTGTCAATGCTAATGTGCCTGTGAGGGCAGCTGTGTCCTAGGAGCAGCTTCCAGGTAAGCTTATATTTGGCAAGCTTTAATTTTGCTTTTACAATAAAATATATAGTTTGACTAATACTTCCTGTGATTTTTTTGTATCATCACTTATTGATAAGCAAATAGAGTTATACAAGAGAGTTGTTGAGTGCACATAGGTGTGGATGAACATCTCAGCAAAATTTCAGTTTCAGCTATTTCTTACAGGACATATAGATGATTGTGTAGTCACTGTCCCCCTGTGTTATTCCCATTATGATGCTTAATTGCTGTCCTTTGCTTGCTTCATTTATTCCAGGACCATCCTCCCAGCAAAGTGTGAAGACATCTGCACATGGTAAGCAAATGTTTATTTACTTATTGCTGACCATTCTTTATATATATATATATATATATATATAATTATCTGTATGTGTAATGAGTGTCTGCATTGCTGTATCATCTGCAGCTGTGTGACTAGTGTTACTTTATCATATATATTGGTTTAATACTTAGTGTAGTAGTGATTTCATTCTTGTGTTTGTTGGTTATTATCACAAGTGATCCTGACAGTGGTAGTGTAGGAATCCTACCAGCTGATGTCGGAGTTTTGGTAGGCTCTAATGTTGATGGTGACCAAATGGAGGCACAGTCAAGGGGAGCAGCGGTTGAATCTTACACTGGGATTGTGACTCAAACATTCCCTGTATTTCCTCAGACACAGTCATTATGTCTACACATACCCATTCTACTAAGCCCTCAGTTATTGGATAGGTTGAGGGTGACACACTTCATCAGGGTAATGTGGTTAGTACAGCTTCACTGATTGTTGACTCTGGTTGCAGCCAAAGTATAGGCAAGGTGCCATGAAGGAGGCTTGGTCAGGGTGCTCAGAGGCAGCCTGTTGTCCACTGTCCCCTTGATCCTGGTGTGACATTATGTGCCACTCAATGTATGTTTAGGGTCATCATGGGGGCACAGACATTTTCCACTAGGGCCTCCAAAGGCATGCTTAGGGTTCTAGATGTGATACAGGCTGATGTGCATGACTGCCTTTGCCATGTGGCCGAGTCAATGGATCAGATGAATGACATGATGGAATGGGCAGTGTCTGTGGTGGAACAACTGCGGGACAGCATCCATTTGGCTGTAGTTCTGCAACATAATATGCAGTTAACTAATGTGTCCATGCCCAATCCTGTCCATTAGTGGCACTAATTCAACTGCTCCATCAGTGGTTGAGGTGTCCATGCCCAGATGTAGCAGGCCATAAGTTTGTGGATCTAGCCATAGTCAGGAGGAGAGCTCAACCAGCAGACATTGCTCACATTCAGGTAGCACTAGCTGACCTGACCATGGGCATGGACATGCCAGTGCAAATCCTGACATAGCCAGTTTTTGTGGTCAGGGGCAATGAATATGAACTGATACCTCTACAATGCACAGCTCACACCTGTCCAACATGCCAGGATGAAGAGCTAGCACACAGCTTGGTTGTGTTCATGCAGACGCTCACACACAGATTTCACATCAGTGCCTATACAGACAGAAACACATTAGAGGTACATGAGGCATTCATGAGGCTTGAAGGTCATTCTGTCTCAGTGGCCATTTGATAATTAGCTACATTTCTGCCTGCCTGTTTTCTTACTCACACACAGTCACTATTTTTGTGTCAGCCCTAGCCTCCTGACCCCCACCTTATACAAATGATAACTGCACCATATCCTTGTTTCTGTATTTTGGATTCAGGGATATATATGTATTTTTTTCTGATGCACAGGGTGCATAGCTAACTGAATGCTTAATATAAGTACTGGTGATGCTAGTTTAAAATGTTTACTGATTTTTTACAGCCTTTTCACTGTGGTGATTACCACCTTAAAATTGTTGATACATCAGTGAGGCTTATTGCTCCACTTGTGAGAATGTAGGGATAATTAAACTTTGGACTGCTTTTTTATTGTGTTTATTTTTGAAGCATGAGGCATGTTAGCTGATAAATGGCAGAAATCTATTGACATAAGTCAGTTCTGTCACTTATTGCTGTCATTGATGGCAGTGGCGGCTGGTGACTTCAAATTAAGGGGGGCTGCAGAAGACAGCTGAATGGATGGGGCCAATGGGAAGGGGTGTGGTCAACTAGAAAGGGGTGGAGCTATGCTCAAAACCACAACAACTAGAACTTTATTTAAATACACTGTTCTGGGTGCCAAACCATCATTACGAGAGTCCAATCAAGACAAAATGAAGTATAGAAGAAAAAATATTTCAATGCATTGGCTACATGACAACTTACTTAATATCTAGATGGAAACACAAAGGATGTGAGGCATGAAAAATAAATTGCTTTTTAAATACATTACTGGAATGTCAGTCAAAATCAAGTATAAAAAAATACAAGCAGCACTCAACTCAAACCACTTCTCCTTGCACTGCAGTTATAATTATAATTTATATTCAGCTTTATAAAATTACCAAGTAACATGCTGAAAGTAGCAATGTTTGTGATATCCCACTTGTAAAAATGTTTCTTATCCAAAAAAGACCTGCTGCCTGACAACAGCTATTTATTTGTTTCATGTGGAAGACATGATCAAAGTAAAAAATGAACAGCAAACAAGAAACAAGCTCAAGATAAATTGTTTAAAGGATTACTGCACAAGTTATGGACCACACATGATAGATTGGCATTCTGTTTAGTTTACGGGTAAAGCCTGCAAAGATGACTGCAAGTCTCCAACAAATGTAATGAGCTTCTGAAAATACTGTAATCCTGTCCTTTATTACAAATACTGTCAAATGCATTTCAATACCTAAGGCTTATATGTTATCTAGTTATGTAAATATTCTCTGCATGGCAACAATAAAAAGGCTTTCAATGTTGGTAATTCTTTAACAGTATGCTTATTAAAGCTTACTTGCATCTTAGAATCTCCGACAAGCTTACCTGATGGTCATTAAAGCATTGCTACTTAAACACAGAGCAACAGGGCACTGCAACATCAATCATTTTCTGAATAACAAGAAGCATAAATCAACAGTATAAAAATATGACAGAAAACCAGAACATTCTGCAAAATCAAGAACAGATGAAAAGCCATGGTAGTACTTGTGGTCTACCTTGGATGGGGAGTACTCTGCACACTTACACTGCATAACTGCTCCTTGCCTTGCTTGGACACATCCAGAGCCACTACAATGGTGAGTGGGGTGCAACAAGTACGTCACAATTTGAAATGTCTCTGGCTGATGGTGATGGTTCTGACACTCATACCTCTCAACCTCAGAGCAAGAAATCTGAACAAAGCCATACATAGAAGTGGGACACAGGCCCAAAAATAAGGACAATTTTAAATATTGCTCTTATAAACTTAGAAAGATACTAGAATAGTAGTAGGTCTTGGATTAGTATGCATTTTCTGAAGGGTATGAAATCTGAAACTCAAATGTCTGTCATTATTTTCTAACTTCAATCTTTAATGATTTGCCACTAATATGCCAGAAAACCACAATTATATTGAAAACAGACCAAAAATGTGATGCAGAAATATAAAATTGGACACAATACAGCTGGGAACCTGTCAAAAAAGGGACACCTTTTTAATATTAGTACTGTTAACTTGAGCAGCTGACAAAATAAGAGCAGCTACATGCATTTCTCCACATTTTCTTCCAAAATTGCCATTTCGTAGAGGGATTATTTGGGGGAGAGCAACATTTTGAGCCAAAATTGAGGACAGTTGAGAGGTCTGGATATTCCAAATTCTATAAAGCGATTTATTTGCACTTACCTCTCAACCTCTTAATGCAGAAAATCTGGACAAGGCAAAATATACTGGGGGAACATACGAACAGTACTAAAATTGCTCTTGTTTAAACTTAAGACAGTTGATTGAATAACAGGTCTTGCTTTAGCAAGCATTTTTCTGAAGGTTATGATGTCTGAAATTCAATGTCTGTCATTATTTAATGACTTCATTCCCAAATGATTTGCCAGAAAACCACACATTTTATGATGAACAAACCAGAAATTAGAAGCAAAAATCTATTAATTCTGCAAAAGTCTGTACAGTTGAGAGGTATAGTTCAGTCAGGGCTGCCTTTCAGTTTGCTGCCCTTCCCCCCTCACAAAATAATGGTCGAATGAAGCCTCCCCCTGCAGCCATTTCAATGTCCCATTCCTTGGTTATTTTGCCCCATTTACCATAAACACTGTAATGTGCATACTGCTTTATTTCTGCGATGATTTGGATTTCATTTGAAAGTTTTATTTTGCATTTTACAGCACAAACACTAATAGATATCTACTAAACAAAGCAATGCAGTCTCGCAATGAAAATAGACTTAGCATTAAAACTTCTCTGGCCTTGAAACTCACATTCATTGAAACAGCATTGAAACCCACATTCAAAGAAAATACATTTTGCCAATGGCAGATAAAGATTAAATTTGGGCTGTTTTCAAATCATAGGCCCCTTGAGCACAAAACACACACGTGATCTTTGATACACCTTCCTGACTGTATTAAATTATATTCCTTGTATAATACAGTACATTTGTTAGAGGGTATTTTAAATTTATTGTTTTGAACATTTTTCCAGTAAACAATGAAACAAAATGCATGCACCAATAATGACAAAACTGCCCAATTCAGAACATTTCCATCATAAAAGTCTACACAGACTTCTACAGTCCACCAGTATCAGTAAATATGCACAATCTCTGAAGAAGTAAAAGTCATCTAAATAATTCCACATTAAATAAATCTGTAACTAATGAAGAGTTTGCTGCTAGAAAACAGCTTTATATGTCATTGTTTCATCTACAAATAAAGCGCCTGTTGCCCTTGAGGAATAAATTGCCTATATTGCATTAAAAAATGATAAGGTAGTAACATAGCAATAGGGAATGGATGGCAAACTGATAACAGGTTCATAGTTACTAGGTATCTTTGCCAAGAAGCACTGCAGCATGTACCCCATTTACAACACAGACCAGTATCAGTAATGCATCTACCCACTGTGGGAGTAGAACCCACAGCCTTCTGCATCAAAATCAAGTACACTTCCTGTTGTGCTATTAACAATGCAAGCAAGCTCAGCATAAGCAGCACTAAACTTTTATTTCCCTGCAGCTATCAGCTCCTTGTAAAATCTACGACACTCATCTGTATCTCTGAACTTTGCAGCACAAGAAATCTGGAAAAAGCTAAAATTTATTGGGGGGGGCAAAAGCTCAAAAACCAGAGACACATTTTAAACATTGCTTGTATAATGTTGGAAAGTTGCTAGAATAAAATGCTGTGTTACCACCATACATTTCACTGCCAAGTCTTGAATCCAGGGAATCCTGTGCAAAACAGTGAGAGCAACATACCACTATGCCAAATCAGCTGTTTTGCGAAAGAGAGGAAGACTGAAACTTAAATGGCTACCATTTAGTGAATTCAGTTCTCACCATAGCTGTCAACCTCTTAGCACAAAACACCTGAACAAAGTCAATAATGGGGGAATACAGCACCCAAACTTATTCAGTGAATTCAGTTCTCACCATAGCTCTCAACCTCTTAGCAAAAAACACGTGGACAAAGCCAGTAATGGGAGAATACAGTCCCCAAACATATTCAGTGAATTCAGTTCTCACCTTAGTTCTCACCCTTAGCACATAAAACCTGGACGAAGCCAATAACTGGCCAATAGACAGCAACTGGGGCATTTTACTTACACACACACACGCACACACACACACACACACACACACACACACACACACACACACACACACACACACACACACACACACACACACACACACACATACATACACACTACCTGAAGGTCCCTTAGTGGCTAAAAAGCTGTCTCCTTGGTCACAGAAAGGCTAGAAAGCAGCATTCCTGAATTAGTTCCAGTCTCCTTGGTCCCGCTACACAGTAAAAAGCAGTCTCCTCAGCCCATGCAAGCTAACAGCTGGTTTCTGGTTCTCCTGGCTGGTTGGTTTTCCTCGTGAGAGTAACCTGGAGGCTCCAGCCTGCAGACGATGCAGTCCGGTGTCCCTCTGTTCTATGCGGTCATCACTGCACAGACTTCTGGGCTGCAAGGCAGAGATGCCTTTCTCCCCTATCCGGACTGCCTGACACAGCAGTCTGGAGTTGTGTGAGTACCAGGAACTCCAAGCACGCATGCATGGAGTTCTGGGACTCACAATTTTGGTTTTGTTTTATTTTCTTCTTTCTTTCTACAGGTGGGGGGCTGCAGTCCTGCAGTCCTGTAGCACGAGCCGCCCCTGATTGATGGACAACTTACACACATTCTACTTAGGAACATTTTCAAGTAACAATATACAAGTATCTGCCATTCAATTGTGTTCTCATCCTTTTATTTTCATGTTCCAGGTTCAACACTTACCTTGATAGTCCTGCAGTTGCAACTGTTATACTTTGGGACTGAGTCTGTGTGATGCTTGCAGTAAACAGCCATTACATGGGTAAGTAAAGGTGAGCATTGCCTTGCATCAGTTTTACTATATGTATGTGCATAGGATGAAAGTCATACACCTTAGGTGAACACCATGTGTGCTATCCATTGGCTCCTGGCCAGGGTGAGTACATATTGTTAGAACAAACCAGACTGAGAATCAAAATCCAGAACAGGTGGAGGCACAGAAACCAACAGACCAATTGCCAAAAAAACAGTTTATTGTACCAAACAAAGAAGTGAAGCACTTTCCTCTTACATAAAAGACTTCTTCAGAACTGCTAGGTCCATTAAATCAACACTTTAAATACTAAAACTGTTCATCATGTGATTAAAACTAACCACTAAAATCACACATGAAAAACGTCTGTTAAAAAACAAACCAACTGACATACCAATAATAATACATCTGAAGTAAAAATATGTTTAAAGAATAATAATACATAGTTAAGTACTTGCACCTATGGTAGTCACCCCTCAAGACTTTTTAACCTTAAAATGGGAGTGACTGAACAAGAGTTATTTAGTCCGGGTGGGGGGGGGGGGGATGAGAGCATCACATATCAGAATCCAAGTGAATTCCTTTTTGTTGAGATGTTCATCTATACAAAAACCCCTAGGGTCACATTCAATATAATCAATCACTACAAACTTAAAATGATGGTCTGGGGAAGCGGAATCTATAAAGAGCAGTTGTTGTCTTTTCTTTTTTGAGTAAATTTTCATTAAGCGCAGAAAGCTGATGGCTAAAAAATATTTCAGCTGTTCAGCTAAGGGGGTGGTGTATGGGGCACTATGCCAATGCCACAGGGATTTTATATAAGTAGGACCTGTCGTAAGTTAAAAGATAGTATTTACGAACACTTGAACGAAATCAAAAAAATAAATCAAAAAGAATCTTCTGGGTAACCAAGACTTCATT
>NC_056750.1:228754945-228879945 GCF_019279795.1 Protopterus annectens
GAAGTTATATGTGTGAAAACTGGATTTGAGTCTTAAGATTAAGTTTGAAGTATTGAACATACTTTTTCTTTCCCAAAGATGTAGTGATATGGTGGGGGGAGCACGGTTAGTCTAGGAAGAGAATGGCCACTTGAACCGAGCCCACAGCAAGAAAAAAAGTAAGTTCCCAATAAGTGTTTTATTACTATAGAGTTATCAATGTGTGCCTCAACTGAGACAGAGCAGATAAACCTATTAGAGAGATTTAAAAATGCTACCATGGATGATCAGTCTTGGGATCTTATTTGAAAGAATGTCTATGGCTATAGCAGAAGGGAAGGCTTATCACCACTCACCAGCAACAAAGAAAGCAGTTGTTAAAGGAGGAACATTTTTTTGTTCAAATATCACTGAATATAAATAAAAAGGAACAGAAGTAGCAGTAAGAAAAGCTTGATGACCTGGAGAAGCTGTGGAAATACTCTACGTGAGTTAACATTAAGAATTGAGGGCTTCCTGAAACAATTGGAGACCATGAGTTGCAGCTCTTGCTGGAGAGGAAACTAATGCCCTTACCTATCTCAATTCCAATTTCCAGAAGATTCAGACTAAAAGCATATAGAAAAATGAAGTAAAAGATATCTATTAATGTTCATGGGTGACTTTTCATTAATGGGCTCAAGACTGAGTCAGTTTTGGATGGGGATCTGGAGATGTTCAGAGAGTTTGGCTGTTGTCCAGCTTAGACTGTAACAAGTACAAGGCAGTGGTGATTCTGTTGGGGGGTGCATTTCGGCAGAATATGGTGAAGGAATGTATGAATCTATAATTTTTAACATTGTCATTAAACTCTGCAAAAACTGCATAATGAGGGGCAAATAACAAACAGTAAGTGCTGAAGATGTGGAGAAGATGGAACAAGGGTTATTCATATGTTTTTGGATTGTGAGAAAGCCTGAATATATTGAACTGATGTTAGTGGGTGCTGTACAATATTTTTGTTTTGGTGCAGAGCCATCCTAGACACTGGAAGTTTTGGTTACTGGAAGTTCCTGGAGAGGTGAGGGGGACTGTAAGAAATTTGAGACTTTGTTTCTTTTCTCAGTGTTGGGGAGTACCATTAAAATCCAGTTAGCTCAAGAACAGAAAAAAACAGTAAAGCCATTTATCCAATAATAGAAAGTATACTTTCACGATCTGTAAAAAGATTTCTTTTATACCATAAGACATCAGGGATAAACTCAGAGATTCCTAAAGAAAATGTTAATATTTTTTTAAAGCATTTGGCTTTTTAAAGGATATTTTATAACTGTATTACATGTCTATGCAAATGTGAACTGATTTATGTTAAGAAGCTGATGTTAAAATGTATGATGCTTCACTGAATGCATAAACAGTGCACTTGTCATCTTTTAGTGTTTGTGTGTTTTATTTATTTATTTTTCCATGTTGAAGGCTTTGATTATTTTTTCGATACTCTTTGTGTCATTTAATAGCAATCGCCGATGAGTTTGTTTGATGTTTTGTGTTTCAAACTCACTATTGATTATTCATTATAAACTCATATATAGTCTTATCATCAAGTGAACTGTCACAACAGTGAAAAAAGGAGTAATCCTTTTAGATTCAATACAAATATTGAATCGGAAAAGAGTAAAAAGCAATATTTTTTTGCAGGGGGGTTAGGCCCACTGCTCCCTCATGCCCCATGCATATTATGTATACCAACACCACTATTTCAAAACAGCAGGGTAAGGGCAAATTCCCAGAATCCTGTGGTCCCCAGTGTCACAAGGAATGCTGCTGAAAAACTAAAAAACAAACATGTAAGAGCATTCACTTTTATGAGCATTTATGAACTCTTAACTATCAGTCTGTAACAGTGTATGTCTATATACCCATATTTCCTTCTATATCTATACCTACACACACACACATACACACACACACACACACACACACACACACACACACACACACACACACACACACACACACACACACACACACACACACACACACACACACACACACACACACACACACACGCACACACACACTGTATAAAACATTGCTCCATACATCAATGCAACCCTCCAGTTACATTTTGTCACCATGAAATAAATGTTATGAAGTATTGTAATTTAAATATGTATACTGCTATGCAAGCCACTTATTACAGCAATCAGTAGAAATTCTACAGATGTTCACAATTTGATGTCAGTCTGCATGTATTGCATTCTAGGTACCAATCCCAAGAATAATTTGTAAAAGCTTTCAGTGCACAGCAGTTACTAAGAGAAGTGATCTTTTTTTTCCAATGTGCCATAACCCATTATGTACTCTATAATGTATATGCTTTATTACTATAAAGGCATGGTATGCAACCACATCCGCAAATCACATATGCTAAAACCGTATTCATTGCATGATGTAAGACAGGTATACAGTATTGCTGTGCACCGCAGCATATCTGTTTATATCCCCCGGAGCTGTTGTCATTACATCATGTAACTTAATGTTACACCTCCCATCTCCACAGTATTCCATGACACTTTTACAAACAGCCTAATGCTACCTTCAGGGTTTCACATAAATGAACAGAGCATGTTTCAGTACCATGGTGTTCCGAATCTGTATATTTTATGTACTGGAGCTACTTTCATGGTGCCAGAAGAGGAAAAAGAGAACATTCCAGAACCATTGTGCTTCTACCAATTAATGCATGTATTTATTTATTAATTTGCATAATATAAGTAAATTAATTTATACATAAAATAAATAGGTTATGGATATATAAGTGCTTTCTGTGGATACCACAAAACTGAACATTGAATGTTCCTTCTTCATGATGTACAAAGCCCTTTACTGAACTTATATTTTATGGACACCAACAATATGCATTGTACATTGTGGAGCAGGAACAGTCTGTGTTCAGTCTTGTTGCATTTTGCAGATAGCCCTATTTACATTTTTATAACTATTGTTCACATAGTTGTGCTTTAGTGAACCGTGACAGTTTTTGATATGAGTTGAGCTTATGTCTTCTGTACAGCAGCAACTCATTTCTTCATATTCTTGCACTGCTGACCTTATTTTGCATGCCTGCTGAAGCTACAGTTAGTGCACTGTATATGCAGATGACATGGAGTCCAAACAAAGATTGCACACAGATGGATGCCATCACAGTGGACTCTGTATTCTGTGTACAGCTGTGTTCACACAATGTATTTGTTAATTTTGTTCACTGATCCTTGCTGCAATGTCGTCATAGAGTAACCTAAATGTGGTCAACAACTAATTAGCACACCATAACCTCACATATCCTATTTCATTAAAGTCACAACATTGAGCCATAATTTGTATTACTTTTCTATTAGTAATTAATGTGGTCAATGCTTTCATTCTTCCAGGGTGTGTTTCTTTTCACCATGGCTGGGCAACTGCAGAATTAGTATATTTAAGAAATGCAGATCTGGTGGGGTGGTGAAGACCCCTGCATAGGCTTACAAGGGTGCTTGTCTCCCCCTCAGAAAATAACTAACTAAATAAATAACTAAATAAATAAACAATGTTAATTATGTTTATCGCATGTGGGATCAGTGACATTAATCTTTATCCTTTTGGATCAATCATTTTACATTGGATTTTTGGGACTTGACTTCACATCACTCATTCACACACACTCTGAATCATATACCTGTTAATTTGGAATACTTGCTTTCTATACATAATTCATTTTCTTCAGTGCATACTATGCCATTTTATCTTTTCATTTGTCCATGTTTACATAGTTCTTTGAATTTCCATTTTTTCATGTCATTTTAACAGCTGCTATCTAAAACTGCCCCTTTCAGAACACAGTGTGAAGTCTGAATCAATATCTAACATTTAGCTTCTAAGTGATGTGTATTAGTCCTGAAACTGGTCCTTTACATTACAGAGACAACATTTGATTATATACTTACTACAGTTCTTCTGCAATAGTCATCACTCACATAGTTCACCACTCTTTGGTTACTACACTGTAAATCGAACAACAGAACATTTGAATCACAAACTATTGCTAATGTACACCATACAGCTTTCCATCTACAATTTCCTCTAAAGACAAAACCATCACACTACAGAACATACAGCACAGCATACCTAAAGAGGAATGATCCATAGGAATGCACAGTGAAAAACTATTATTGGCCAAACAGCACACTTTAACAGCAGTGATCATTCACAGACAACAAAATATATCAAATACACTGTAAGGGGGCACACTTAGCCAAGCAAATACAAAAAACATTTTTTTGTCTAAAAAAAAAAAAACTTTAAATGTATTTATTTTATTTTTAACTGGATTTGTGAAGTTATTTCCTAACCCATTTCTGTCACCAGTTGGGCTCATGGGTAGAAAACTTACAGGAAAGGAAACGACAAATAAGAGAGCAAAGGAGAGATGTATAGAAGAGTTATGGCAGTAATTTATTTAGCTATATTAGTACCACTTTAACCAGGGGTGGTGCAGGTGCAGAGCCATTTATCTATTAGATGTTACTTCTTTTTCCATTTAAATACTTTTAGGTTGCAGACTGTTCATTAGTGGAATGGGATGGGATTCCAGTTATTAGAATTGCATTGTGACTACAGGGAGTAATCTGCATTGTTGTTAGGTGTAGTTATAGAAAGTAATGATTTGTCAGTGGAACACAGATGTCTCTTAGTAGTGTAAGGTTGAATGATGGGGTGAAGAGATGGGAATTTTCCAGGGATGTGTAGTAGTTTGAAGGTTGTAATTAACTGTGACTACAACAGAGAATTATTTAGTTTGAGTCAGCCAGTCAGTCAGTTTAGTTGTTTTAGAGAGAGGCAGTGATGTGATCTTTATTGTTGGTCGGTTGTGAATTTGGCTACCTGCTGTGGTACAGTGGTTGCGTTGTTGCCTCACAGCAAGAGGTTCTCCCATTCGATTCTCAGCTAGTGTGTGGGGAGTGCCTTCTGTGTGGAGTCTGCATGTCCTCCCCATGGTTGAGTGGCCTCCGAAAGACATGCGTGAATGGGCGTGCCTTCGCTGAAGGTTGGGTGTCGGGCTGGCAACTCGGCACCATAAAAAAATCTACTGCCAATCATTAGTGGACCGGAGTTCCGCTGTGGCGACCCCTTACCGGGAAAAGCCAAAAAGACAAACAACAACAACTGAAGCATCATTCTAGTTTGGCTGATAGAGAGGAGCTGAGATTGGTTATGATGGCAGAGGCATATATCAGGGTGGGCAGTAGACAAGAAGTGGCTATTTTTATCCAGCAGCATCAATAAAGTAATGTTTTAGTCTATAGAGGCAGTCTAGATTTTGGTATACCTTCTTTATGGCTTGCTGAAGATGATGATCAAATTTCAAGTGGTCATCTACAATCACACATAGTACTTTGGTGTGGGATACTAATACTATACTGGTTTTATTGGATGACAGTATATTAAAGGTAGCTTTGGGGAGGAGAGAGTTGGGGTGAACAGTAGTAGTTTAGTTTTTTTTTTTTGTTTCTTTGTTTTTTTTTGGATTCAAGAGGAGCTGCTAGTTGTTGAGGCAAGCTTTTATGGAGAAGAATGTTTTCTGAATGAATGTTTGGAACAGTGGTTGTGTTCTTACAGCACATATCAGAGTGGAATTGTCAACGTATTGTACTATCATGGCCTATTTGGCTGCTGTGTTTAGGTTGTTAATAAATAAATAGTAGCTGTCCTAGGATGGAGCATTGTGGTGCTCTGACAGCTATAGAAAGGAAAGAGGAGAAATCAACTTGCCATTTTACTAGTGAGGTAACTAAGAAACCAGTTAAGTGAGGAGGGTTATAGCCCATAGGAAGAGTGTTTAGCTAGGAAAATTTGATCATTGACTATACTGAATGCTTTTGGAAAGATGCAGAAATACGCTGAGATTAGGAGACCTGGATTTCTATTGTGATCTGTTATATCTGTGAACCTTAGAAAGGCAATGGTCAATATAACATTTGTATCTTAAGGTATACAAATATACTCTTGCTTGTTTTTAGAAATTTTTAAAATATACTGCTGCTTGTTTTTTAGAATTTTTTAAACAATTTGTATTAAAGGCATGGTTATGCCTTTTTATCAGCTAAGTTGATAAACTGTCATACAGATAATTTTATTCAAATAAAATACGCACTCTACAGACATGCACTGGCATGTACTGTGCATCATACCTCACAAGTGTACACACCATTGTTGAATGTGTAATAGTGTGGCAGTTATGTTTGCTCTGTTGCTCACAGCCCCTATGTGTTTGTCTGACACATACCTGGGATGATATGAGGACTGATGTCCATAATTAATACCTGTACTTTGATTTGCAGATCTCATCATCAGTAGTGCATGTATGTGCAATAAAATCCTGTTACAGTGACAACCTTCAAAGCTTAATGTGGATATGAGGAGTGTACACACCCTTGTTGACATGCCAGCCTCTTCTGTGTTATGCAGTGGGGCCACAATACTGCATTTGTTAACATTACACACATCTGATATGTGACATATGCCCTGTGCAATCCAAAGCAGTATCAAACAAATGTGTTAGTTGTGCAGATGCTGAATGAGATGCATACAATATGTGCTTTGCATAAGTGTGCACACCCTTAATACAATGGTTTGTTGAAGCACTTGTTAAGTGAACTACAGCAGTCACTATTCCTGGAAGGGGTATACTAGCATGGCCCATCTTCACTTGCCATTATTTGGTCACTCTGCCCACAAATGTCCCCCAACTCTGCCAGATTGCAAGGTCAGCTCATGTGCACAGACCTTGGAGGTCACACAGTGGCTTCACTATTGCTGTAGAGTCAGGGTTATGTCTGGCACAATTCATAACCTTTCCTGTGTTCAGATACAGCCATTCTTAGCAAGCTTTGGATGTATGCTTCGGTTCACTGTTGTATTTCAAAGCGACAACCCTCCTATCCTCAGCCTTACTGCAGATGCTTGACAGCTATGGGCCACACGAGTGTCATTTTGCAGTGTTCCAAATTCAAAACACCATGTGTACCAGCCTAGTTCCAGCTAATGAACAGCAAACTTAAAGGTGTACACTGGCACCAGCAAGCTAAATAGTGGGGATGGAGGCCCTTAGGTGGGGTGAGGTGTTGCTTGTGCACCCGTATCTTTATGAATACTGTCTGTAGGTTTGAGCCTTGGTCTCATGACACCATTACACATTGCAACACATGCCTTTGGGAGACTTGATGTTATGCTTACACTACCTGTAGAGAGACCTGGGTGATGTATCATGTGGGACAACTCTTCTGTCTGATTACCCTAAACTATAGGCCACACTTATCCAGAATCCAGGCAATTGTCGACACAGGTGCTGCACATACACTACTTGCTAGACATTCCTGCAAGTCCCTCAGTGTTGCTGCATGTTTCTGGGCAGCCTCCATGACAAGTTTGTAACATGTTTTGTCATCTGTTTTGGATGGGAATCTGTTTCTACATCAATGTTGTCCCATACTTCATACACACATACATGACTGTCTGCACTGTTTTCCATAGTATATGCAGTGGTGAGGTAAGGCTACTTTTCCCATTACCTTTCAGATATGGGATCCATTTCATGGTTTGTAAGATGTGTACAAGCCACAGCTGCCTCTGTTGCAGATGAGTGGGCAAATGTCATGGACATACTTCTTGGACAGCAGACCATGACTTGGTGTGACATTGAGGCCCTGTACTTGATGGAAGGTGTGGACTCAAGAAGAGTGAATGCTATCAGTACATCACAAGCTGCTTTCACAATATGTTATTTGGAATGTGTGCACACATATGCTACCAGTGTTTGTTAAGGTATGCATTCCCCATATTTGTTGTCCTAACATAGGATTCCATATTACACATTCATTGCTCATGTTAGGATCACATTACAGGTTGCAAAATGTGTGGAATTTGGTATTGTGATTTGCCGTTGTTTATATCAGGAACAGTTGCCATTGTAATAGTGGTGTATACACTGTCGTAGCCATTGTATAAAGGTAATGTTTCAGACATGTCCCTACTGTAGGCCATTTGTCCCAGCATTATGTTCATCTCTGTCCACACATCTTGCACTGACAGGTTGTTAGGTATACTGCAGGACTCTTATATACTCTTCAGATATGCCACCCTGGTGACCACTGTGATGCACCGCAGTTAGCACCATCAATAAGTGAACATGTACAGCATGCTTTATAGGTAGGTGTGTTAAATGTACGCATGGCAAATAACATGGCCATAACATGGCCAGTTTATTGACAAACCTGAACAAAACAACTCCATACTCACCAGTTACGGGCTGCTGCTCCAGTTGTATACCAGAGGGACCTAAATAGTTGTGATATAGAAGTAATGTCAGTAGCCACACCTATGGCATTGGTACAGGGTGGGAGCAGCATTTCAGCACATCAACATTACAAACCCACAATACTAGAGATTATGCACATCTGTTCATTACTACACTGCAACAACAGACTATCTTATCTGACAGATGCATGTAGATAATTTACAGATGAAACTGGATAAGCAACAGTGGCCAAGTAATGTTCCATAGGGACTTACCTGCACTCTCCTCGTCCATTGTGGAGGTGGCACCCACCTCCACAATGTTGTCTTCAGCCTGCTGGCTTGGCTAGCAGGCGGGTGCCCCAAGGCTGGTGATGAGCTCCTCCACATATGTCAGTGGGGGCTGGATGGCATGACCCCCACCTGTGGCTAGCTAGTCCCTCCTCATTGCAGCAGCACACTGATGGGCATGGCAGATTAGATCGATGCATCAATGCTGCACCTGCTCATAATTTTGGGTGTGCAGGCAGACATCATTCACCCTGTGGATGAGCTTGTTCGACAGGGTGGTCCTCTCCTGCAGATCCTGGACCCTGTGGCTGAAGAGGACGGCATAATGAATGATGACATACTGGATGATTACATTGTTTTCCAGGTTTGTGAATGCAGGCAGACATTCCCATGACATTGTACCTGGAAGATATAAACAGGAAAAAATGTCACAGGACCTCATATGGTTGTTCACATGCACATCGACAGTGGATATAATTTGCAAATAATTCTGATTATATTATAACACTGTAAGCTATCATGGCTTTCACATCTTGCATTGCACTCCTGACCCTGACCTGTCCAGTTCCCCCAATGTTGGACACTTAATGGCATAATCCACTATTCACCATTCATTTCTGTGTAGAGGGATGACAGTGGACATCTTCCATATGGATGGTGTGTGGGTGGTGGCATGTGTGTGTTTGACTGTAGTGTGTGCGGGAACTGTGAGCACATGCCTGTTTTCATGTAGGAGGCAAACTGTGATGTTCTCATAGCCCATGGAGACTTGCTGTTGATGCCATCACTTAGCAATATGTCCATGCTCACCATTGATGCAGGCAGGAGTGTGGGGGATGTGCATATTCTCCCTGTACTAATGTTGTGGACAGAGTGCCACTGTTCCTCCCTATCCTGTCTGATGCAGGTTGCCTGTATCCATGGCATGTGTGTATGAGGTGTGTTTTACCCCCAGTACAGGTTAATGTGTTACTGGCTCTGAGACTGCATACATATGTGTACACATGGTTGCAACTGATCTTGGCGGTTTGGATATGTCTGATTTTAGTCATATTCACCCTTACAGGAAGTCACCTGTGAACCTACATGCTTGCTCAGATAGAGGTGCACTTGCTTCCAAAGTGTGGTCTGCACCTATGTGTCCCTGTACAGCCACTATAGCAACCTATTATGTGCTTTGTGTCTTGGTGCTGTCCACCAAGGGGGATTACCCTATCATTGGTGGAGGATGGTTATTACAGGTAAGGTACTGCTGATTCCATATAGCTACAGTGGATATGAAGTGTACACACCCCTGTTACTATGAATGGTACTTATGCAAATGGAACATGACCCCACAAAAGCACATGTCAATACAATCCCCACCTGTGATGTGTCCTATAGCCTGCTCAGTTCAATAGGGAACATAACAACCTGTCCAGTGGAAACATATGGGAATTAATACTCAGTACAGTAAGCCAAATGAATGTGTGTGCACACCCTTACACTGATATGTTATGTAAACACCTGCTGAGATGATTACAGCATCCATTTTTCTTGGTTTGTACTCTAACGTCATATAACATCTTCACTTGGCAATGGTTGCTCACCTTCCATGAAACAGATTTGTTTCTTTTTCAATAGAATTGTACAGGTTATGGGTCACATTTGAGGTGAGAAACGTTTTGACATGACTTTCTGTTGTCTCATTGGCATTCAGCACACAGACCTGGCATTCCAACAGGGGTATGTACACTTTGATATCCAGTGTATATGGGTGTTGATATAGCTCTTAGTGGTAGGCATGGACAATGGGTCATAACACAGTTGTACACTTCTCTGATTACTATGTGATAAGCATGCCTACTGTAGTACCCATATCAGTGTCATGGCAATGTAACAATCATTAGAAGTACACATTTTATTTTGTTGCCTGCAGTGACAGTGATATTACGCACATGTGCAAGATGCACATCCTATTTTCCAGACTGCTTGTGACCCATGTTATTACTTCTATGCCTTTCAGCTGAACATACGCATACATACACATGCTCAGGGGATACCTGGTACACATTTGTTTTCTATGTCATTATGGCACACTGTATTTATAGTCTTGCAACTCAATCATATGTCTCAACCTGTTATACCAGGACTTCTGGTCATTGGTCCACCTCACTGGGTGACAAAACAGGGAAGTCAATTTTGATAATGTAACAATATAGCTGCCATGACACAAGTATAGGTGTGACTACAGGTATCTGTCACAACTGTGAACTTTATCCAGACGAACACTGTGCAGTTGACTGTTATTAATTCAATATATCACATGCAGTATAACACACACATCTGCAACAGTGCTCTACTATGCTCATGCCCTATATAGCTGTCCTAGATTTACAATACAAACATGTATAATACTCATATTCACAGGTAACATATGGATATGGGCAACATCCTATTAACTGGCCTAGCAGTGGCACAGACATGACTGTTTGACAGACACTCTACTGGTTGCCATATGTGAGCTGTCCTTTTCCAGGGTGTCTCAGGCTCCTCAGCTGTGACTTACCCTATCTACCTCTTAGAGCATCACATATGGACAAAGCCTAAAATTAGGGGGAATATATAGGACAGATCATAGATATGCCTATTACAAACCTATGAAGTCTGTGCATGATTCATTTCGCATTACCATGATGGTTCTGAAGGTGGTGGGGTCTGAAATGCATGTGTCTGTCATGACTTCATTACTTCTACCTTCAGCTATTTGCCAGACTAATATAGATATTTAGAGGAACAGAACAAACACTATGATGGCTAAATGTTGCCATTCTGTGAAGATCTGCACAGTTGACAGGTATGGCCCACTACAGACAGAGCCACATGCTATGTCCATAGCATTTGTTCAGCAGAATATCATTACAGCAAGTATTGATGACACACATACATCTTTCATAATCATCTATCCCATTATTACAGAGCCAGATGCTATATCCATAGCATTTGTTCAGCAGGACATCATTACAGCAAGTATTGATGACACATATACATCTTTCATAATCATCTATCCCATTATTACAGACCAAGTACTACATTTAATTACATGCTTACATGTTTCACATACCTGGTTTATCTTCATGTTCCTTCTGTGTATAAGATGTCTTCTTGTTTCTTATTTTGAGGTTTTGTTTATGTTTTGTTTTTGTGTCTCTGTCTCTCCCCACTACTGGGATCAAGCTTGTTTGAATAGGTTGAAGCATGGCTTTTTGTAGGTGATGATCATGTTCAGATGATGGCCTCTGCACCAATTGCTGTTCCCCACTATCTAATTGCATGCAGGCAGCTGTGTAGTTCTTCCAATAGTCAATGTCATAGCAACCCACTACTAGAAATAACTACATCATGTGGGTGGTGTCCCTTTAGCTTTCCTGTATGGAAAACATCCTTCATGTGTCTAGACAGCAGTGTTACAGACAGCAGGTAGGAATACCTCTTACAACAGGACTTGTGGACACAGGCCAACTACATGTTTGTATAAGGTACCAGACCTATGGACAGTGTGTGAGTATTGCTGTTATATGCATTGAATACTGCTAATTTTACAGGGTTTGTGCGTACATGCTAGTTTTGAATGGAATGTAGTCTGTCTGGATAGGTCTCAACTGTGGGTCTATCCACATGATGGCCACAGGATTGGCTGTTATGTTTTGTCTGTTCTCCACACAGGACTTGTCCCTGACATATCAGTGACATTCTCTCCATTGATTGCTATCAGTACATGGCAACATCAATTTGTGTTTCTGACTTCCTGAGTAAAGGTATGTTGCAACCAATCCTGTAACAGCAGCAACTTTCACAGTGTATAACAGCAATATTTCAAATATGGCCCTGTGTTGCAGGCTCTGTGTTCCACCTATATACCAGGCTTTGTCCAGATGTTATGCAGTAAGAGGTTGATAGGTATGGTCTATCATTATTTAGTGCTGACATTCCTGCTATCATTCCAGTGATGTTGTGGACTCCCACACAAGTTGTGGGGTAGGGTCCATATATATGAGGGCTACAGCTGGACAAAACATGTATGGCCCTGTACAGTCTGGAGGTCAGTGTATTAGAGAACACTGTTATATGCCCTTGTAAGACATTTTATGGGGGAGGGGTATTAAATGTTTTTAACAAACATATAAGGAATATCAGTAATAAGAAACATTGAGGTATATGGCTGTACATTTTCATACATTTCACCATGGGAACAGTGGTGGGCTAGAGCTTACTGTCTCTCCCACAGTTCTGCTTGCCAGTGTGATAGTGACATTTTAAGTTACATATTGTTATGTAACAGTTACATTTACATTGTGACAACTGATACACTCCCCGGGGGTTGAGTACTGACTGTAATTGGAGGCTGTTGAACTACATCTGTAATTAAGTGTTGATTGATTCTTATCTTCAAGGCAAATGTGTTTTTTTCTGTTGAACTACTTGAAGGTTTTAGCCTAGACAGCAAAGTATGTTATGTTTTGCAGATTACTGTATCATATGTTTTTTTGAGAGTTGCAGTTATTATGTATTTCAACCACTTAAATGCTAAAAGAAATGGCATAAACAACTGAAATAGTAAACAAACATTTATATGTATGCAAACTGTGTGTTGTGCCATGTCCTTTGCTTTGTGTGTGGGTATATGTTTCATGCAATAATTCTCATTTGTAGGAAAGAATTAGACACTGGCCATTGGAAATGGTGGCAACTGTAGGAATAATGGCTGTTTGATATTCTGTGCTCCCTCTATATGTACTCTCTTTATATATATAGCTATAAGTGTGTGTGTGTGTGTGTGTGTGTGTGTGTGTGTGTGTGTGTGTGTGTGTGTGTGTGTGTGTGTGTGTGTGTGTATGTATATGTATCATTAGAATGTTTAGTGCTTCCACATTGTACATTCCCTATGGTAGACTGACTGGTCTGCATGATATGTTAGAAAAATCATCCCACCATCTTATAGCTGAGATGGCTTAGTAGGAACTTGTTGTGGCTATGTTGTGCAGGGTCCTGGGTTCAAGACTTACCAGTGCTGGTTATTTTGTTGAAAGGCAAAACAGTTCAGTTGTGAAGGAAGGGATAATAGCAATAATTATAAGAGGTCTCTATTTTGGGCCCCTTTACCCCCATTTACAATGCTTTTAGTCAGATGTTTTGCAGTGAGAGGCTCAGAGTGTGGATCCAATGTCCGAATGCACTACATACATAAACATATATATATATATATATATATATATATATATATATATATATATATATATATATATATATATATATATATATATATATGTATTAGATATATGGGTTCACTACAAAAGTTCAAAATCCCAAAATCTCAAATTACGGAACACCATGTTCAGAATCTTGAGATCTTGGAATCTCAAAATTGTGAACCCCCCCAAATCTCAAAATTGTGAACCCCTCCAAAACACCACCCAGCACAATAAAACATGTGTATGCAGGGGGGGCAAGCCCCCCTGCACCCCACACACCCCCAACTTAAATATACCAACTCCGAGATCATACTACAGCGAGGACAAGGGAAATATCCTGGTCTGCACTGTATGCCGATCTCTGTTCAGGATTTTGAAGTTTTGAAACTTCGAACATATGATCAATGATCATATGAAATTTGAAGTTTTGAGCTTTGAAATTCTGAACGGAACCCACACACACACACACACACACACACACACACACACACACACACACACACACACACACACACATATAAATACATTTTCACTACTGGTGAATGACTGTGTTGCATGATATGTTTGAGAAGACATCACACATATCTACAGCACAGATGGCTTAGTAGTAACTTGCTGTGGCTATGGTGTGCAGGGTCCTGGGTTTGAGACTTGCAAGGGTTGATTATCCTGTTGCTGGGCAGAACAAGGGCTGTTGGATGCAGAGTGATTAAGGCACTTTTAAGCAGTTGTGCACGGGTGTGTGCGGGTTTGCGCGGTGGTAAGCAATGCTAACATCTGGTTAAATATGCTTACAGACAGCCTTAAATGTGCTTAATCTGTGTAGACATTGCTTAGCTCCATGCAAACAGGCTTAATCCCATGTATTACTGCTTAAAAGTGCTTACTCCTGCTTACCCCCATGCTAATTTCTTTAAAAGAAAAGAAAAAAGGGGTGATAGGAAAGTGGTGAAAAAGGGGGATGCAGAGGGAAAGACAATAGGGAAAGTAGCTAGGGATAAGCAGGACAGGTGTAGGGAAGGTTCATAGCTGTCCATTTCTTCTACAGCAATAGCTGCGCATATATACTGAATTTGGAGGTATATTTGGACAGTCAAACCCTTGAGAGAGGGGTGAGGACAACAATAATGTGTTGTGAAGCCATTTAGACCAGATTGCATGTGTCCAGTGGACACATGTGTGAAATGGACAGCTACGTATGGGGTGACATTTTTTTTTTTTGGGAAAAGATTGCCGTTTTCTTTTTTTTTAAGGTGAGAGTGGGATGTTGGGGAAGGATAGTAGGTATATTTGGGGAGGTAGGTTGGGTAGGAAGACAGACTAGACAGCACACAGGAGCGGTATATGACACATGTGGGGGGTAAACACCTTGGACAGGGAGGGGTGTTTGGAAATCGGAACCCCATGAGCCCCCAAATGGAAACAGTGGGACTGAGGTCCCCACCCATAGGCAGTCACCACTGCACCTTCATGGCCCCGAAGGTGGCTGTGCTGGGGGCTGAGCAGGAGGGGCAGGCTGACCTTCTAATTGTGCCAAGCGGCCCTCAAGCTGGAGTAGCAGATCTCCAAACTCCCGCTATGCACCAAACCTCGGACCTGGCTTCAGGTGACAGGATCCTGTCTGTGCCCAACTCCCAGGGGGGATGAGCCCCATCCCCTGAGGTGGTTCCACCCAAAGGTGGTGCAGTATCAGTGGACGAGGAGGTCCTGAGGTGGGTCCCAGACATGCTTGGGCCCGGTGCCATGGCCAGATGAGGTGTGAGAGGTGGGTCCACTGGGACCGGCCTTCCCAAACGTGCTATGATGTTACAGTTTTAGAACATATGTGGGTTAGTAATATTCAACACAATCCAGGATTAGTTATAACAGCATGCATAGATATTCCCATTTTCCCAAAATAACAGATTTGGAACAGTTGCATAGCAAACAAAGCACATGCATATATGGAACCACAGTGGCCATTACAATGGCATGCAGGTTACATTGATAGCAACAGGCACCAATGATAGTATTTCAACATGGAACATTAATAGAAACACATTTCAATATTTGTTGAACAAAAGGACATATGTCCCAACAGTAGGTTTGGTGTAGAACATACCCATTGATTTGTGTGTTTAGATTATTGTTGCAGATACGGTGGTGGGGGGAGAGATGTCAATTAACGTATATATCCTTGTATTACTCACAACTTTAATGATCATTGCTCCAATCATTACTCTACAGGTATTATTACAATTCCCTATGGCCTTGGTTTGGGCAGTGGTATGTTTGTACATAGTGTATACGTCAACTGTGTTATAGCTAAATTCTAATTCTCTTACCTGATAGACCTGTGGAGGGAATGTTTGTTAACACTACCTGACTGTTTCTACACATATTCCAGATTCCTAGTTATAATTCTGCACATACCTCTCAACCTCTTCATGCAAACAATCTGTACAAAGCTTGACAAACTGGGGATACAAATAGGAACATATTTTAAATATTGCTCTTATAAACATTTAAAAAGTTGCTAGAGTAACAGGATTTGTTTTAATATACATTTTCTGAAGGATCTGAAGTCTGAAACTCAAATGCATGTCATTCTTTAGTGATCATCCCAGTGATTTGCCAGGAAAGTAGAGAAACAGGCCAAAAATAAGAGGCACACATCTGGACATTCTGCAGAAGTCTATACAGTTGAGAGGTATGATTGTGCATACAGCTTACTACCACACCTAGGATTCAAACCATGGCTGTGTGTGCTAAAAATACAACAATCAGTGTTTCACCAGAGTGAGCTATTTAGAAAGTGCTCTCTCTTTTTTCAGTGTTTTCTAAGTCTCTCTTAGTTGTACAATCTGACCTTGTAATTACAACATTCTTATACAGACATTCCTAGACATATTTTTTTATGTAGCACAGTGTGAGAAACAGTTGACATAACAGTACTATTCACATACCAGATCTTGTGAGGCCATACAATACCAGAGTAAACACAACCAATCCAGGATTTAGAACTTTATTGCCAGGCGGTTACAGTTTTATTTAAATATGACCTATATGAGACTATTACTGTCATATTGTCTGGTTTATGCAGTACAAACCATGCACATTTTTTATAATGCCAGGTAACATTCTACTCGTTTATATTTATTTGGTATGACTACTACAAGCAGGATTGTTACTCCCAAGCCTTGCGATGCAGCCTTTGCAACCTACTGGCATGGGCTTACTGGTTTACAGCCCACTCAGCTGGAGCTGTAATGAAGATAGAGAAACATTTATGCATACCTACCCATCACATACACAGGCTGGACTTTGGTAAACAATTATTGCTATGAATACTTACACACTGCTGGGACATCTTCCCTGTCTGTTGCTTCTTGGACCCACTGTTCCAAGAGCTCCCTCTTCCTCCGTTTCAAGTTGGCATAGTGGTGCCAGACCTGCTCACCAGTCCGAGGGATACCAGTGGGGTGAGATCACGGGCAAGACTTTCCCAGGCTTCCGCTTGGGAGCCCTGGTACTGATCCTGCAGCAGTCTCATGTCATGGGTTTTTACCAGGAGTCCTACCATGACCTTGGACTCCTGTATGCCCCAGCGCTACGCCCAGAAGCACATGCCCTCTCCAACTCCAGACATACTGTCTACATCGGTAGGTACATACAACCAGTTATGAACTGTATTCCCACCTGCAGGGTTTAAATACGGCCAATTTCTCGCCCTTTGCCATAACTGGACAGTTTTGAAAATACTGAGCTTAGCTAAGCTAAGGGCAAACCTGCTTAGTTAAAGTTGGCAGTGCTTAAAGGGTCAGGTTCAACATTGCTTACCAATGAGCAAATCCACTTAGCTAGGCTATCCATTGCTTAGTATTGATATGTACACAATGCTCACACCCGGTCAACAAAGCTGTGCAATGCTTAGCATTGCTTATGTTTAATTATATCGGTCTACCACATGTATGGGATTGATTCATCAATCATTACATAATATAGATTTATTTACCTTCTCTGACATCCCCTAATGTGCTGTGATTAATTTATTCTTGTGTGACTATACTGTATGGGGCACTTGTGTTTATATGGGGGTTTCACTACTTTATTACACTGACACCTCACATCTGGGCCTAATACACTCCTATGGTTGAGAAAAATCAGTTATTTCTTACATAAATATATAAAAAATAAAATGTTTAATGTTTACACATACAAAATGGAAATAGCTTTGGTGAGGATTGAACCTTGAATGACTTACATGCAAGGCATACACTCTAACCACTGCACTATTGCACTTTTCCTTATACTTGATGTATATTGCTTTTTAACTCATCGTGCTGTTTCAGATGGGCTAAGTGCAGCTAAGCAATGGGCACACCATCGCAGCTACGCTTAAACTGTATTGCATGTATAAAACATTTATTTGTTGTGTTTTTTTTATTTGTACCCTTCAGAATATGGTTTCATGTCAGGAAAGAGCACTACAGATGCAATATTTGATCTGAAAGTGTTGTTGGAGAAATACAGAGAAGGTCAGAATGAGTTGCATTGTGTTTTTGTGGACTTAGAGAAAGCATATGACAGGGTGCCTAGAGAGGAGTTGTGGTATTGTATGAGGAAGTCTGGAGTGGCAGAGAAGTATGTAAGAGTGGTACAGGATATGTACAAGGGTAGTGTGACATTGGTGAGGACTGCGGTGGGAGTGACAGATACATTTAAGGTGGAGGTGGGATTACATCAAGGATCAGCTCTGAGCCCTTTCTTATTTGCAGTGGTGATGGACAGGTTGACAGATGAGATTAGACAGGAGGCCCCGTGGACTATGATGTTTGCAGATAACATTGTGATCTGTAGTGAGAGTAGGGACCAGGTTGAGGAGACCCTGGAGAGGTGGAGATATGTTTTAGAGAGGAGAGGAATAAAGGTCAGCAGGGCTAAAACAGAATATATGTGTGTAAATGAGAGGGAGGGTAGAGGAATGGTGAGGATGCAGGGAGTAGAGTTGGTAAAGGTGGATGAGTTTAAGTACTTGGGATCAACAGTTCAGAGTAATGGTGAGTGTGGAAGAGAGGTGAAGAAGAGAGTACAGGCAAGGTGGAATGGGTGGAGAAGAGTGTCAGGAGTGATTTGTGACAGACGGGTACCAATAAGAGTGAAAGGGAAGGTCTACAAGAGGGTAGTGAGACCAGCTATGTTATATGGGTTGGAGACGGTAGCATTGTCGAAAAGGCAGGAGTCAGAGCTGGATGTGACAGAGTTAAAGATGTTAAGATTTTCACTGGGTGTGACTAGGATGGACAGGATTAGGAATCAGTATATTAGAGGGTCAGCTCAGGTTGGACAGTTCGGAGACAAAGCAAGAGAGGCAAGATTGCATTGGTTTGGACATGTGCTGAGGAGGGATGCTGGGTATATTGGGAAAAGGATGCTAAGGATGAAGCTACCAGGTAACAGGAAAAGAGGAAGGCCTAAGATAAGGTTTATGGATGTGGTGAGAGAGGACATGCAGGCAGTTGGTGTGAAAGAGCAAGATGCAGAGGACAGGAAGAAATGGAAATGGATGATCCGCTGTGGCGACCCCTAATGGGAACAGCCGAAAGAAAGAAGAAGAAGAAGAGGAATATCCATGCTAATGCTGAAGCTGTTATTCTATCAATTTTCTGCTTTGTGGGACAATTGTCTCTTATGGCTTTGTTCACATTCCTTACTCTGATGGGTTGGGAGGTGTGCCTTACATGCTTATGCTAAATCGGTTATTCTAACTACTTTTGGCTTGGTAGGGATAATTGTCTCTTATGGCTTTGACCAGATTTCTTACCCTGACGGGTTGGGGGTGTTACAAGCATTCTCGCTCATTTTAAATTGCCGAACAGCAATTCTGGAGTGCAAGGGGCATGTGTATTGTGAGAACTAGTCTCTCAGACACACCCCTTGTGCTTGTACATGGAACCCTGTTCGTTTTACAGCACAGCATCACTCCTTCAAATATATGCACGGTGCACTGCTGTGCTGAACAGGAACGGTCCCTGCCATGCAGGAATAACTTATGCACGGCTGCTTGCTGAATCTGGGGATTTGTTTTTGGAAAATCTGAAAAAATATATTTAAACCGCTAAAGAGAACTGAAGGTAAGATTTATATTGGCAACAGCTGCAACATATTAATAATATTTAGAGGAATATAAGGTAAAATTATTATGGATAGATAAATGAAAGGTTTAGCAGTGTTAAAAAAAGAATAGCAAGTTGTATAGTTTCCTAATAATGAATGAATAGTTTTAATATATGAATACAAAACTAGAACTGACAATGCTGGCAATTACAATAAAATTTGTTAAATCATGTGTGATATTCAGTCCACTCCTTTTTCAGTATATACGTCTGTTGTCACATAATGCAAGAGAACAGCTGACATTTTGACTGCACTATTAATGTATATTTAAAAATATATTCAATTTTATGTTAACTTTAATTTTATTCCTATATGTAACCAAATATAGTTTAGATTGTGGTAGCAAAGCTTTTTCAGTATGTGGACCAAAGTCCAGAATTTATTGTTAAGCCACATTTGTAGTTTGTTTACCTTTTTACAGGTTTTGATTACCCTAATCAATATATCATTTAAAATCCTACAGCTAATGTGCTTGGAATGCAAACTTTCCCAATGTAATCTAAGAAACACTGAATCACTATGTAAATTTAATCGCATCTATATCTGTTGTAAATATTTTTCTTTCTAATTTTCTTTGCACATTTTTCTGGTTATGGCTAACATATTCATAAAACAATGTGACTTCTATTCTTTTTCCTGAACTGTATGACGGTTTAAGGCACATAATGCAATGAATTGTTGGTATTAAATATTTGAGGCACATGGTACATGTTACCATGATTATGTTCATCATGACACTTGAGCTAGATTTTTGATGAAGGGACTTTGCTAATATCCATCTTATAGTTGTACCACAAAGATATCAAGGCAAACTTTCCAAACAGTTTTAAAAGTCATTCTGAACTAGTGCTGTTGGTGTAAGTGAAGTAATACACACATAATTTAAATCTGTAAACTCTTCAGATGACTTCTGAATTCTAGAAGATAAGTATAGACAAATAAACAAAAGGAATATTTTATGGATGCACTCCCACTCCATCCCAGCTGAGCATACAGGGTAAAATATTACATTCATGATACCTCAACAGTAGTTCTTGTATGACATTAGTGGGTGTGTGCGACACTGTGTCACTCATTGCACAGTAGTAAATGGCTGAGTCAGACAGCTCTGCTTTGACAATGTTTAGAAATATGGTGCTTTTGGAAGCATCATAATGGGATGAGAAATGTCCTGCTGTTGAATAAATATTATATGTAGTCGTATAAAGTCCCAGATTCTTGACAGGTCCATTTGGCCTCTGCTGGTACCAATGAAGGTATACAGCTGAGCTGGTTGTTGTAAAATTACAGGACAGAACAACATCAACCCCTTCTTTCACAGTTTTGGTCATTTCTAACTGGGTTATTTTGTCTCCATTTGTGACACCTGCAAAAATATAAACAATGCACATTCAAAACGTTTTATTTATGATGTAAACCATAAAAATGAATGTAATTCAGTAAGTCTGATTTTTTGAGTACCAGAAATGCAGCAATATGGTTAAAGTATAAATTATTCTATTTCAGTATTAAAAAGTTTCATATTAATTGCTATACATTATAAGTAGCATGTTACATTTTGGAAGAACTCACCTATTAAAAGAACAACAACGTAGATTATGTATCTAAAGACTACAGCAGCACATGATTTGTGCATTGCAACAGAAAAATTAAGCACCATTGTTAAATTACTAAGCTCTTCTCTTTTGTAATACCATTGACAGCTGAGCTAGGGGACTTAGATATATATGTCATTATCAGGAAACCACAAAACGTATGTCCACTTGCATCATTTATACACGTGCACACATGCACACACTGAGTCTAGTCAGAGTTAACCCTTATCAGTATAGAATAAATGCAGTGCCTTTGCCCACAGCTACTAGAGGATGGAGACTGAAAATATTTTTAGAGCAAAATTACAATATTTTATTTTTTAACAATGGTATATCATGGTCTGTATCATTTTATATAATTAAGCATTCATGTACATCTCACTTCTATTCTAGATTATGGTTTACAATGTATCTTTTTCTGTCATGAGTATTTGACCTTTGCATTTTCTTCATTTTAATGGTTAAAAAACTCATATTTTGAAATTTGTGACAATATAGTGCCCTCAAAAACTATACTGGATTTTAAAGCTGGCCAACCTGGGTACTTTAAGCTCACCAGAAAATGTGAAGCAGTGGGTATTGATTAGTAACTTCTTCTTCTACTCATTAAATTTCTACAAGATCCCTTACCTTTCCCTCACCACATGTCGACCCTATAAAGCTAGAATTCATAGAGATGCATTGTGTGCCTGAGTAAGCCTGGATCCACTTAATGGTGATATCTGCAATATGAAGTAAATATGAATATACAAACAGTGGCAGATGACAAAGTTTAACTTACTAGCTGTGTTCCAGTATTGCAGCTGGAATAAAGCTTAAAAAGTCACAAGCCAACCAATGAGGGGCGAAACAAGCAGTAAGGTATGCAGGAAGGTATTAGACATGTATTGGCAATACAGATCTTGTGATACATGAAGTCAGCAGGCGACAATAGCTGGAATATGGTAGAGAAGGCAGTTAGCAAGTATCACATGGTACTAACGTGCAACATGTTGCAAACACTTCCTGTTAAGCAAAAATACAAACAGAAGTGGTTCCACACGGCAGGAAATTATTGCAGAAGAAATTTATTGCAACAAGTAATCGCTTTTACGAATAACATTCGCTTCTTCAGACTATTTAAAAGACAAAATAGCACACACCCTTATAAATGCTCATTCAACCAATCATGCTGCAAATAAAGCCTAATTGCTTTAACTTACAAAATACCAAATTAGTTAAAAGCAGCACTCTGCAAACATTTTAAATACATAAAAATATATGTATAAAAAGCATGAATACAAAATTCTGTCTAAATAACAGACAATAAACAAATAGGCTTGTCAGTTGTTACATAACATGATGAGCTATACTAATTGCTCATAAATTCCAGTTAAATATAAAAGCAGTACAATGATAAAACTAATATACATACAACAAAATACACCTAAAACATGTCGCACTCAGGAATTGCAACAAAATACATCTTTAAAACATGTCGCACTCAGGAATTGCAACAAAATACATCTTTAAAACATGTCGCACTCAGGAATTGCAACAAAATACATCTTTAAAACATGTCGCACTCAGGAATTGCAGTGGTAGTGTTGTTGCCTCACAGCAAGATGTTCGATTCTTGGCTGGAGTATGGGGAGTGCCTTCTGTGTGGAGCCTGCATGTCCTCCCCACGGTTGGGTGGGCGTTCGAAAGACACGCGTAAATGGGCATGCCTTCGCTGAAGGTTGAATGTTGAGCTGGCACCTTGGCGTTCATGAAAATCTACTGCCAATCATTAGTGGACCAGAGTTCCAATGTGGTGACCGCTAACCAGGAAAAGCCGAAAGACAACAACAACAGTCTATTGTGGGATTATACCTAATACTATACAGAACTATTAATACACATAATAATCAATGCTTAAGGGTTCTCGTCTTCAAAAAGGGTTCAAGGGAAACCCTATTATTTAGACCTGGAGGTTTATCTGTTTGAAGACGTATGATCCACTTTTGCTCATAGGATTCAGTTCTATTACTCAGGTCACCTTTTCTTAAAGTTTCGTGCATAATATCCAAAACAAGAAACTTAAACTTATGGTCAGTACCTGTTTTGGCTACATGGAGAGCTAGGGCATTCATTTCTTTAGCATTCCTAATATCTCTAGTGTGTTCTAGAACTCGGTCTTTTAATACCCTATTTGTTTTGCCTACATAAAATGAAAAACACACAATACAATAGCAGAAGTACACCACATTACTAGTCTGGCAATCCGCATAGAATTTACTATCTATTTCAAAACCAAGGTGGGGATGCTTAAAATGTTCACCATTGTGTATATTTGTACAAGCCGCACATCTCCTATACACATACATCCCCATTCTATATGACAGAATATGTGGTGTTGCATGCTGTGTTTTATAGCATAGTCGTCTCTTGAAGGACTTGTTATTCCTAAAGGCAAAATGGGGTTCAGGAGCTATAATGCCTTCTAGCTCATTCACAGTTGAAAGAATATCCCAGTTATTCCTAATGACATTACAAACCATATGTATATCACTGGCATAAGTCAGGGGCATCATATTAAGTGTCTAGTCACATGGACACTTATTTGTTCCATGAGAAGAAATGAAATGGAAGTATGGGGCAGTTAGAAAGTGTGGAACATTGCAAGCAGAGACACTCACACACACACACACACACACACACACACACACACACACACACACACACACACATACACACACACACGAACCATAAAGGAAAAGAAACAGTAGGTCACATGGAGAGGTACTGCATTTTTGTATACAAGAGTGATAAGAAAACGGGGAGGAGTGGACAACTCACAAGCACTATTGGATGGGGTATACCTGGTTGGGGAGTGTGTGGGGTACAGACAGCTTGCTGACTGCTGACGAGCCCAGAGGGATTTCAAATTATCTAAAAATGATACAGATGGATCATGGTGGCATAATGACAGGGGCTGCTAGTTGAGTGTATAAGCTATTTGCTGCAGGAGGGGCATGATGATGCTTAACAAAAGGGCCATCACAAAATCATCCCCCCCCCAAACTTCCTGATATACTGAAACTATGCTGCAGCAGGTGATTGAGTGGGGCAACTTGCTTGGAAGAGGGTGGAAACCCCTCCACCTACTGAGATACAGGAGGAAAGACTGGCTGTAGATGAAATGCTTGTGGTTCCCTGGCATCATCATCACCTGTAGCAGGGAGACATGATGAGAAGGGTCCCATAAGTGAGTATATTCAAAAAATGTTATAATTAGTGTTGTACAACTTAGTAGGCAAATGGCAAATTCACTATACTGTGCTACATGTGGCAGTTGCCTCCTGTCGCAACCAACACGGCTACCCTTCTGTTATGCCTGAGCTGAAAGACACAAGGGACAAAAAAGCCATTACACAAAGATGTAGGTGAGGTGCAGACATCAGTGCAAAACTACATTTCCACATGGATTGTATAAAAGTAGAAGCTTGTGTCCACAACTTCACAACTAAGCTACAGCCTCACATGTACATACAGGATAACAGAAGTATAAAAATGTGCCCATTACATTACAACGGCATTACATCCTCACATGTATAGGTAAGAAAGCAGAAGTGTGGGAACGTTTTCACAGCTTCACAATTAAGTTAGAGCCCCACATTTATGATCAAAATGGCAGAAATCTGACATGGCATCACAGCATCATAACTAAATAGCTATGCAGTACCCCACAGTATGCAGTTGTACCATGACAGATTCACAAGCTACAGGCACAGCACAATAGCAGTGCCTCATAATTGTCCACTTGGAGTGTCTTGGTATCTGGTAAAGGAGATAGGCTTTAATAGGAACATAGCTCTGAATGGCAGAGAAAATTAAAAAATAAAATGAAACTACACTTTGCGAAATGGTAGCTACTGCAAATACTTACTACATCATTCAAGTCAAGTGTTTCCTGCCTAATTTTTGATTCCCACTGTTGGAGATCATCTGGGTGCTGGTGTTGCAGGTCACTACAATAGATCCTGATTTTGATTTTTTTCCTCTTCATAGAGATGCCAATGTTCTTAGTAAGCAGCTCAAGAAAGTCAAGCCATGTATCCATCTTTTAAAATGGACCCTGGTGGGGTCCCATCAGTTATTTTCAGAATTAGCTATGCAGCAGATTGACCATAATCTTGCTCTCTGTAGCATACCAGGCAGTCACTCTTCAAAGTGCATTAACATCAGCAATCATTTCCATGAATGTCCTGTAAAACACGATGATGGCAGCATGAGATTCATGATGAAAATATTGAATTCTGAACCTTGAACATTGCAGCGTAGCACAGCTGTGAAGCATGTAATGCCAATGGCAACATGCATAAGGCCTACCTTATGGTGTGCCAGTGAGGTTCTGTAGGCCTTAGCTAAATGTTTTTTCATCCCTGTGCTTCACCAAAATAAAAAAAAATAAAAAAATTATAGACCACCATTTCAAAAACCAAACATCACATCAAAAAAGGATTAGCAGCTGCTCTAGTATATAGCATTTTGCAGTAAGTTCCTGGTAACACACAAGAAGAATTGTTGGAATACACAGCCATGAGGAGTTATAGAGTATTCTGTTTTGCTGTGATAAGTGATATATCTTATGTCTGATGTACATGTGAGCCCTTGTGTTGGAATATAATATAGTAGTATTCTTTCCTACAATTTGTACCTGCATATATATCACACGCACACACACACACACACACACACACACACACACACACACACACACACACACACACATGTGTGTGTGTGTGTGTGTGTGTGTGTGTGTGTGTGTGTGTGTGTGTGTGTGTGTGTGCACATACATACATGTATACATAATCTGAATGGCTGCACTATAGATAAGGATCACAGCCCTCTCTTAGAACTGCTAGTTCCTATGCTATCCTGTATGTTGTACACTGATGTGATGTTTGATTATGATGTGGGATACCTGTCATATTCTCCCATGTGTAGCCTTAATGTTGTATCACAAGTCCACTGTCAAATGTTACTGCATAGTTGCCTCTACCCATATTTTCAATGAAGCCTATTCTTCACTTGTATACTTCTGCTGGCCATTGTGTAATAGTCACCCCCAGATGTAAACATGCACATGTCTGTTCCTACCTCTGGTTTGGAGATCATCGCAGTACCCCATTTTCCACTAAATAGCATATCAATGGTACCAACAGTGTCCCTATCCCTGTAAAAACCTATAGTGTTGAGTATACCTTTGGAAACCCACTGTTAGTAAATGGTAGTCTACTGTTACTAGCAATCACTTACCATCAGCCGTGTCTTGTTCCCGTAGGTGCCCTCATGTCCTCCAGAAGGAGTGGATAGCAGTGGTTGAACAACTTTATCTGAACTAAGAATGACATCCTAGGACAGTTTCTTGGACCAATGGGCAACATCTGTTAAGGAAAAGGGATGCCCACCATTTCTGGGAATCAGTGACCCATGACATCAATGTTGCTGATGAAGTGAATCACGCAATCAGCAATGTCAGAGACATGCATCCAAGATGATCAGGTGGAGCTGCAAGAAGGCATGCAGTATAGAAGCTCAGATGCCAGCCACTGAGGGGAGAGGGCAATGCAAGTTGAACTAATAAGTAGGAGTTCATATAACAGAGATGATTAAAGCACAGATATCATACCTGGAGGAGTGGACACATGTTCTGGGAGTGCCCAAGCCTCATGAGCCTCAGTGGGAGATGCCTCTGTTTAGTAACAGCAGTGCATGTCTATAGTCACCATATCAGATGTGCAGTGTGTGTTACAAATACCATAAGTTTCCTATTGGTATGTCAGGTGTGCTGGCACATAGGAATGACAGAGGAGGTATGGTTTTGTTTTAGATCTGCAAAGTCAGCACCACTGTACCTTCATATGTAGAATGGCCATTCAGATTCATTGTGTCCTGCCTTGTTTTGCATATTTACAGGCAAAACCACTGCTACAGTGACACCTTTACAGTCTGTTTCAGCACAGCAGGTTGATGTTATAGGGTCTGATGATGATGATGATTATGATTATGATGATAATGATGATGATACTGAGACATACATTGACTCTTTGTGCTCTTCCACCCATTGGTTAGAGAGAAAGGATGGCCTCAGCCACATCTGAGCTGGACGCTACAAAACATGAGTGCTCACCACCCATTGGTTAGAGAAACAGGATGGCCTCAGCCACATTTGAGCTGGACGCTACACAACATGAGTGCTCACCACCCATTGGTTAGAGAGAAAGGATGGCCTCAGCCACATCTGAGCTGGACGCTAAACAACATGAGTGCTCACCATCCCTATGGGAGGGACTCATCAGTGGCTGAGAGCACAGACATACGTCTTCCTGTGGCTGCAGCAGAACAGCAGCCCACTGATTCTGATGTTGGTATCTCCTCTGTACAACAACCTAGCAGGTGATCCCAGCACTGGCACTGGTAGCAGCCATCCCTGGGTATGTGTGTGTGGTAGTACAGTTCAATCAGCAGACATGCAGGAGTGCTAGATGGGTACAGCCTGCTGCTAACTGTAATTTCATGACAATGATTGATGCTGGGTGTGGCTACTGTAAGGATGTCACTCATTTATGCCAGTATCTTGGTGAGGCAATGGTGTCCAGGGATGATGCTGTGCTAGGTTTTATAAAGACTATGGTGTGGCCCACAGTTTTCATATCCACCTCTTTGTGGAAGATTGTATTATTTAATTTATTTTTTATTTATTTTAGTTTATTTTACATTTGTTTACTGGGAATGTCCGACTGGGTCAGTGACCCTTTCAGTGGAGGCCCGGGGAGGAAAAGCTCCAATGACATATGTACATACAGTTGCATAAAATTAATAATGGAGGTGGTATTAAACAATAAAGACAAAGATTATTGCAATCAGTGATGTAGTACATTCTTCATATGCAAAGTTTTCAGTTTAAACCAAGGTAAGAACATAAACAAACTTAGTATGGCTTGGGGTGCATATTACACAATTTTAGCATTGGTTATGCCATATGAGTTTCCTATGCTGTTTGCTAGCTTATGATATAGTAGGTTAAGACAGAGGTTAGTGAGAGAAAGGAGGGGATAGGAAGTATTAGTTGAGATATGAGGTGGTGTGTATAAGAGCAGTTTTAGTCTTAAATAGATAATAATGATTAATACATAATACAAATTACAATAAATGTTAAAGAAAGGGATGAAAGGGGAATAGAACAGGAACAATTACATAGTGTCATGCTGGATTGGTACGGGCACATTGCTACTTGTTGGTAAGGTGATCTTTTAGTAGTTGTTTGAATGTGTGAATACAAGTGGTATTAAGGATTTCCTGTGGTAGTGAGTTCCAAACTGTAGATATTCAGTTAGAGAAAAGGGAGTCGCCAAAGCTGTTATTAGATTTGGTTACTTTTAGTAGGTTTTTACTGGAGGATCTTAGTGAGTGAGCATAAATGTAGGGATGAACAAAGTCTTTGAGAGCTGGGCAATTGCCAGGGTGGTGGAAGATGCTGTGGGTGAAATTTAATTGGTTATGGTAAGCAGATTGGGGAGTTCAAGCCACTTTAGGTGCTGTAGTGCTTTGCGATGGTGTGTTTTGGATGGGAGGTTGGAGGCCAATCTAGCTATCTTATTGTAGCATGATTCAAATCTGAATAAGTCAGTTTTATGGAGGTTTGTGAAAATGGGGGTTGTGTAAAGTAGAGTTGAAAGAAGGTGAGTTCTGGAAATGGCATATCTAGTAGAATCAGTGAGGTAAGGCTTGATACGGTAGAGAGCCTAGTTTAACATGTACTTTCTTGATACTTATTGTGAGGTGTTTTGTCAAATCTAAGATTGTTATCTATGGTAACCCCTAGGAGCTTAGTTTGTTCTACTGGGTCTATTGTAGTGTTATTGGAGGAAGAGATGGTGAATGGCGGTAGGGGCATAGACAGTTTGTTATTGGTAAAGAGCATTAGCTTAGTTATTTTGGGAATGAGAATAAGTTGAGAGTCTGACAGACAGTCTTCTCTGTCATAGAGGCCGGTTTGGGTTATGCGATGGAGTTTGCGTTTGGATGGGGCTGCACACACCCCCGTATTAAATGATGGTAGCTTTGTGTGTTGCTAATGACACTTTATTTGTAAAAATAATAACAGTAATGGGCCCAATATAGAAGTCCACTGGGCCTAAAAGAGTCCATTTTCAGTGGAGGCCCAGGAAGAAAAGCCCTGACAAGAAGATAATTACAGAAAAAAAATAAACATTAATTGGTACAGATGTAGAAACAGTGTTACATATAGTGATTACAGTAATATATAGAATACATACATAAAAGCAGGAATTTAGTTGGTTTGATTACAGTAATATATACAGAATATATACAAAAAAGCAGGCATCTAGTTGGTTTGATTATAGTAATATATACAGAATATATACAAAAAAGCAGGAATTTAGTTGGTTGCCAGATGAATTTAATCCGAGAGGTATAAACAGAGATATACTAATCTGCATTATTGTACCAGTATCAACAAGTGATGAAAACATAATAAATATGGAGAATTACTCTTTATTCCATGAAATTATATGTGGAAACATAACAAATTGAAGGCCCTATCTAACAGTATGTCACATATTTAAAAGACAACCATGTGTTACCTCCACCAATGCACTACAACCCAGGCATTGCAGTACTTTTTTCACACATATATCAACTACAGTACATAAATTAATATCAAATGTTGTGTGATATGCAGTGAATGTCAATCTAGTAACATGCAAAAATACATATACTCACAGTTAAAGATACATACATATCCATCAACTGACCCTTGGAACTATTGACCCATAATCCTAACCAGCCTAATCTCCAAGGCTATAGAAAGAATCATCATGGACCTTAAACACAGGGACATAGATGACCTTCAACACACTTGGCCTGACCAATTTTCAACTTTGTCAAGGGTAGCTCTTGCTTATTAATCCTAGTGGACTTCTTTGATAATGCCCCCAAAGCCCTGGATGAGGGACAAGAGGACACAATGCCTATATTGATTTATCTAAGGCCTTTGACACACTCCCCCATTCAGGTATCATAGAGAAAATCTCCCATCTGGGGATTAACCCATACATTACTAGATAGATAGTCAACTGGCTCTCTGACAGAATGCACACTGTCAAAGATGGGGAGTCCACCTCCTGCAGTAGACCAGCTATCAGTGAAATATCACAATGATCTGTGCTGGTTCTTCAACTGTTTGGAAGCTATTTCTCTGAAGTCTAGGTGAGGATACATGGCCTGTGGTTTACCAAGTTTGCAGATGGCTGTCAACTGGGCGCAATCATATAGAGCCCCCAATGAAGTTAATGTATTACAGAAAGGGCTGACACAGATAAATGACTGAAGACAAACTCACGGACTGAACCTTAAAGCAAAAACATGTCTCATTGTCCCCTTTGGCAATGAACTATCCCTGTTAATTATGATATACATAGCACCCCTCTAAACTCAAACTCAGTGGCGTGAGACTTGGGAATACATGTTGATAGCAGTCTAAACTTCAATCACTGTGTGTTCATTGCAGTAAGACACACATTGTACATTGTGCACCTCCTAAATAAAGGCATGGCATCCAGGACCAGGGAGGTCATAGCTCCACTGTACTCAGCCCTTATCAGACCACTAATTGAGCACAGTGTTCGGTTCTGTATAAGCCTTATCAGATACCTGCAGCAACTGGAGAAAACAAAGAGATTTCTGACCAGGAGAATCCAGGGCCTCCAAAACAGGACATACATGGAAAGACTGAAAGCCCTCTCACTGTACTCAGTATCATACAGGCTGCTAACAGGCTACCTATGCCTGGCCTACAGAGCAGTCTCAGAGCCTGTCCTACTGGAAATGCTGGACATCCGCAAATCAAATGGGACAGTAATAACTTGCTCCAGGGATCTCATCCTAACCTGTGCCATAAACAGAACATGCTGGAGAGACAGATATATCTCCCAGCAATTGTGATTCCTCTGTAATTGGCTCTCAGTGCATGTGAAGCAGTGCTCCTCGATGACCCTTTTCAAGTGCAACCTTGACAACTGAATGTGTTGTTGTAAATTCACCCCGGGGTGGCACCTATGTCCATTATGGACAAGGGCAGTCAGTGCTGATCACAAAATCAGTCTGCTAACAATGACCAACTGACTATGCTCAACAAGGGTACGTGGGGTTTTACATTGGTAGGCTTGTAAAGGTCCTAGGGCCATTAGCCTAGTAACCTCCTATGAGATTATGAAGCTATGAACCTATGCAGGCCTCCCAACATCTTCTCTTCAACATGCCCTGCTGATGTCATTCGCTATAAATTGTCCTGCATCCTTGTAAAACTCTGGCTTGTGCAGTGGTGCTTGAATAAAGTACTGAGCTCTGTAGTCTGTGTACTTAGGTAGGGGTTCTATTCATACTGCATTCAACTGGGGGTGTGCATGTGTTTGTGCTCTTGCTTGACACTACAGAGAGCCTTTTACATCAGCATGTGGGACATTATTACCATAGTCTCTTCACAGACACTGCTGATGTCATCAGCTATATCTGATTTATGGATGTGTGCTATTCCCATCAGAGTGGGGTCAGAGACTGGCCTGGAGCCAGGCAAAAGTCACATCCTATACGATACGCATTACAGTGACATGTCTTTCAGGCTATCTGCATACTTCATGACATGGTTTGTAGGCCCTGCGTTTTCTTGCTGAGAAGCCCCTGTGATTTCTCCAGCTGCTGCATGTGTCTGGTGTGGTGCATGCAAGAGACCTTTATACTGTATTAGTGTTCTGATGAGGTTTGAGTACAGTGCTGTAGTATAATTCTCAGATATGAATACAATGGCATGACTTATGATGTGCACAACATATGTGCACAACATAGGCTTTCAATATCAGAGTGGCCACTTGTTAATCAAAGTTCAGATTGATATCTATATCTGCTCCCAGTGTTTGTATTAATGGGTTTCAGCATATTGGGACTGTTGTCAGTGCTGTAATTAGCAGGGAATTCAATTTTTCAGAAGGGCAACAGTATGCAAGAATCAACAAACGCAGTAAGCCAAAAGCAGTATACTTTAGTCTGAACTGTCAAAAAATAGATTCCAAACAGTAAAGGGCTAAGCACAGATCCCTGGGGGTAAGCAAGTTGTGACAACTCTACTGGTACAGGTTGATTCACCAGCTTTCTCAGTATGTGTTTTCTCGGTGAGCCAATTGGTTACTCATCTAATGACTTAAGGGTTAATCCCCAGCTAGAAGAGTTTCTCAATGACACCTGCATGGGAGATTGTGTCCAAACCCTAGGCCAGATTAGGATAGCCAGTCTTACCTTCATCCAGGCCCATCACACAGAATCAATAGGCTATGACAACATCACAGATTGAATATCTTGTGACTCAGCACATACGCCTTCCTGACATAGTTGAATCCACACATCAACACACCCTTTATATAGACTATGTTCCTGTAGAAAGGTGTACATCAACATGCATCCATCTGAGTTAGGGGGACAGCACCCAATGCACGCATGTATAGACACATGCTGACTCTCCTCATTTGTCGGGTAGACTAACATGTCACCATGGACCTTTTCTAAATGGATACTAATAATATCCCAGCTGTGTCCAACAGACCTGTGTGAGTTGTTAATGCAACATCATGTCTGTTACATCTGTTAAGTGTCCAAAAAAGAGGTCATTGAGGGCATGCATGATGACAACTCTATCATCCTTTTGAATGTGACAAGGCCAAGGCATTTGATACAAATCCACACTGAGGTATTCACTTAGCAATGTCAGATGTGGCCATAAAAACATATATCAACAAGTGGGTAGACCACTGTATCACATATGAGGCATCTAAATATGTTCAAATGTGTGAAGTGAACTATATCTTTGGTCCAGTGATCTGATCTATACATCAACACTGCCTGCTAGGCGCTTTCCTGTCCATTATTTAAGCCACAGACATCACAAATGACATATACATCCGGTGTCCAAACAGCTGTATGAAGGACTACAGATTGTGGGCAATCATTGACTCCAGCTGTGATAATAGTATAATACAGACAGTATTAACACACAAAAAAACCACAAATTCACCAGTAGGACTAGTACACAAAAGTTTATTTTCCAGGTTAAGCACTTTCATCAAAGTAAAATTAACTTCCTCAGAACAATATACAAACAGTCATGTGGATTTAAATATATTACACTGTCACAGGATAGGTGAGAAATCCCACCAGTCAAACAAAAGATCTCTTGAATAAATTAATACCTTAAAGGCATACACTATAAACACTAAAAATACAATAAAATACATTTCTGTGAAGAAATTGTATAAAATTAAACCATTTCCACTCTTTCTTTTAAAGCAGGCAAAATAGATATAAAATCATTTAATCCTGGACACAGATTAGCTGCCACACGAAGCTGCCACATCTGTTCCCTCTTGTTTAAAGTGTTTTTCCAGTTGCCACCCCTGGGGTTTATTTCAATGGTATCTAATATCCCAAACTTAAATCCAGAGAAATTAACACATATTTTACTGTGCCTAAATAAGGCATTGGTTTCTTTGGAATTCTTAATGTCATATAAGTGTTCATATATCCTGGACCTGAGAACCCTCTCAGTTTTCTCAACATAAAATCCCGGGCAGAAATTACACTTTGCCAGATAAACTATTTTGCTAATCTGACAGTTACCTTTTTTGAAAAACACTGTGTCCTGGTTGATATTATCAAGTTGCAAACTAGCAGCCGAAAATGTATACCTACACTGTGTACAACAAGCACAGACTTTGGTAAATTCATTCATTTTTTCTCTACTATTATTCATGTTACCCTCCAAGGTAAGTTTCAAGTTGCGGCCCACTTTGGTACAAAAAATAGGCTGTTCACCCACTGCTTGTAAAATATTAGGGTCACCCCTAAAAAAGTTCCAATTCTTACAAAGTATATTTCTGATGTCATTATAATGTGTACTATATTGCACCACACATGCCTGGGAGAAGTTATGAGTAGAACTCTCTGTTGTTTCGCAATTTTTGGTTTTAGAAAGACCTCTACCTAGTAGAGGTTCATATTTAGAACCCCACTCTCTCAAAATCTCTTGTAAAATACCCTCTACAAATTCTAGTGGATAATCTCTCTCCAGAAACATGTTCCTCAGGTCACTGAATTCCTTAATGACGTCCTCAAGATGGGAAGTCATTCTAGAAATTCTGATTGCCTGTCCCTTGACAATACTTTTTTTCTGGTATAGTGGGTGGTGACTTTGGAAATGGAGGTAGGAATTACAAAAAGTTTTCTTTCTGTACACCTTGGATCTAAAACAACACACATCTTTGATGATGGTGGTATCAAGATAGTGAATTTCTTTCTCATTACACTCATAGGTAAATTTAAAATCATGGGTAGTGTCATTTAGGTATTCAACAAAACCAGCAATGCTTTCCTTGGTACCCTTCCATAAAATAAAAATATCGTCCAGGTACCTGCTGTAAAACAAGCTATCCAAATGAAACCTACTTTCAAAAATAAACTCTTTCTCCCACCCTAATAAAACAAGGTTTGCATAAATGGGGGCACAAGATGCCCCCATAGCAACTCCTTTGGTTTGTTGGAAATATTGCCCTTCAAAAAATATAGTTGTTATCTAAAATCAAGGCCATAATTTCACAAACAAGCTGTATATGCTCTGGAGATAAACTAGAATGATCAAACAGCATTTTTTCAAAATAATCCAAACCTTCCTCTCTAGGAATACAGGAGAATAAATCTTGTACATCTATTGTCAAAAAAATCAGATCAGGATTCCATAAATCTTGCTTAATCTGTCCCAAAAAGTCCCAAGTATCTTTCACAAGATGTGGCGTACTCTCAACTACATGCTTAACCATCTAATCCACAAAGACTGCCAAATTGTGTGTTTTAGACCCCCACCCCTGCTGCCCTGTCCCTTCCGTAGGCTACACTGCGATGCCACACTTGAGCATAGTTTTATCACCTAATTTTGGGGGACAGCTTGTTTTCCGTGATGTTTAGTACTTCTCAACTGGCAGTCAATGGATATATTGCCTTCTGTTCCTTATCACTTAGAATATGAAGGGAATAAATGCCCCATTGTAGTGGAATATGATCCTAGGGGAAACCTAAGGAACTGTAAAGGATGGGTCACCACTATGCAAGAGATGAAACTGAGCTGAGAAAGGTTCTGTTCCAGTTTCTTTTCTAATGCTGTTGGTCGAATCATGAAAAATTCCATCTCTGCTAAATGGGGTACTGTTACTCTCTTTAAGGGCAATATTGAATGGCAGATATAGAAGAAAGTGGTGGATTAAGAGGGTTAGTGGTATATAAGTCAGTTTTGCTCTATGAAGGGGATGATGTACTTTGGTAAATTATATGGTCCAAATCAAAGTGATACAGTTATTTTACATTAAGAAGGTTCGTGGTCTGCATTCTTGTGGGAGGAGAGGCTGGACTCTACCCTTCTAAACTGGGAATTTCTGGTTAAAGGCTTATAGTGCCTGCATATTTGAACTGTTTCTTACTGAAATTGGTGCACCTTGTTTGCTGTAGCATAGACTAGATCGAGGCCTGCTGAATCTAGCTTTGTTTGTATAACTTGAGCATTAATCCAGGCCTTCTTTTTTGGAGAAGGTTCCCCTGCACCCCAGTGGCAGGAGTGTGCAGTTAGAACTTGTCTGATTGAAGACTGCAGGAACAGGGCTCAGTTTTGAGATTTTTTTTTACTGGTTAATTGTGTAATTTGTTTAAAAGCCTTTTCTGATTGCTTGTAGTCATCTAAAGCTGTTTTAAGTGTATTTTTTTACTGTTTGTAGTCATTTAAAGATGTTTTAAGTGTATTTTTTTACTGTTTTTGCCTTATCTTTTAAAAAAAAAACATTGTTCCTTGTTTCCCACCTTTCTAAGCTAGTATAGTCCAGTTTTCAGGCTAATGCTAAATTCAGGGCTGTGTTACAATTTTCTGAGTTGCCCATACCTTACTTGGATAAGAGCTTTCTCTGTTCACCTGTGAGAGAGGGAGCTTTGAGCAGCCATCTGTCCCTGGAGGAGTGGTTCCAGCCCAGACGTTAGTAGTTTATAGGCCATTTTAGGCTAATTTCTATCGCTTTCATTTTCCTTTGTTTGCATGGTTTTGCACATCCAGGCAGCACCAGTTAGCTAGGGTTAAATTTATCCCAGCTCCACCAAGTATCCTCTTCAGTTTTTCCCTTGAAAGTAGTCCAACTCTCAACTAAGCACTTAAAAAGCATCCTACAATCCAGCACTTGCTCAGACCTACTAACAAGCACTAATATACCCCGACACTTGATTGCCCAGTAGGGCAAGGCTCATTATTCACCCCTCACCAACCAAGCGACTAAGCAGCTCACCCTACTATTCAGGCATGACCAAAGGGCAATTTCAGGTATACTCTCCAGTCCAGCTGGTGAACCTGGGTATAATGAGGCAATGTTACAACTGCCTCATGTACACAGACAGCCCTCTCCTCCTACCACAAAACATTAACATATGCGAGAGATGCAATTATATAGCTAAATTGGAGGCTAAGCTCTCTCCACCCAAAACTGGAATAGGCTGTCATGAGGAGAAGGTTAACACTTGCACCACACCTCCAGCCTCACATAGACATAATAAACCAGCACTGGTAAAAAATACACATAAATAAACAAAATCATACTCGGAGGCTCTAAATAAAAACCTGCAAAAGCATCACAGACTTCCAAAGCAGACACCCCAAAAAACCTGCACCTCCCGTCACAAACCAGACAACACATAAAACACAAAATCAGTGTGCCGCACAATCACAGCCCATAAGGTGAAATAACATACTAACACACTAGTAATAGGTGACTCTACAGTCAGGCACACTGATGTCCCACTCACTAGGCTGGACAAGGAGAAGGTTACTGTTAGCTGCCTGTCGGGAGCCAGAATCCACCATGTAACACAAGCACTCAGGTAACTCCAGAACAAGTACAAATATGACTCTGTCATTGTTCATGTTGGTGTGAATGACCTGAAACATACCTCCCTGGACTACATGAAAAGAGACATGGAAGAGCTCTCTGATCATGTAGCTCAGGCGGGTATTACCCTGACCCTGAGTAGCATCCAGCCCTCACCAAGAATGATACCGCAGTATAAAGAAAAAAATGATCAATTTCAACAATTGGCTAAGCTTCTGGTGTCATTCAAAGGGGACTCAGTGTCTGTCAGCCCCACACCTAGGCTTTTGAATACTGGCCAAGGCTCTTGCTGCCCCCATAGTGCCTTTTTTAGGCAAGGCTCAAAAGTCAAACCCACCTCCGTAAACAGCACAAATACAAAAATGAGGGTTATGCTACTCAACGCCAGGAGTTTAAATCTCAAAATGCATGCTCTCGAAGCACTCCTCAGTATGGAGAACGTCAACATCTGTGCAGTAACTGAAACCTTGTTCAAGGCTCCACAGAGCACCCCAGCACTACCAGGCTACAACTCATAAAACACATTTTGGCCACAGAATATGGACCAAAACACAAAAGGAGGAGGTGTATCCATATTCATCAAGGATACCTACACTTCCAGGTTAGTGGCGCAGCATGATACCTCCGAGATCATCCATGTGCAACTAACATTAGGCAAATCTGCAATGCAAATTGTGGCCTGCTACAGATCACCCTCTATGACCCAGGACCACCACTCCGCCTTTCTGGAGACACTGGAAAACATAAAGGTCCTACCAAACACCCAGATATTGGGCAATTTCAATTACCCTACCATTAACTGGGAGAACTACTCAAGTACAAACTCGCAGGTCCAGTGCTTCCTGGAATTTATAACTCAAATGCCCTGGATCAGCTGGTAAACTCCCCTAACAGAGGTGAAAACATATTGGACCTGATCATCACCAACATGGGCGACAGGTGTTCAACACCAGAGGTCAACCCGTCACTGGTTAGATCAGACCATAAACTAATCACTCTGGATGTCCACACCACACCACCACCTCAAAACCAAGGAAACCACAGTGAAAGGTTTTCTATAGCAAACTTCACCTTACTTAAGACAGAGGTGGTAAGTTTCACAGCCCCCACGCTAAAGGATAACAGTGTTCAAGATGCAGGAACCTTTACAAATGCACTCTATGAGCACCTACAAGGATGCATGGATCATGCCATCCCTAGCAAAACCATGACTCACTCCCCTAAGAGAAGGAAACCAGTCTGGTGGACCCCTGCCATAAACAGGCTATACAATAGAAGGAGGAAACTAGTTCAGAAAAAAAGCAAATCCCAAGATGGAAAGACATCCCTGATCAGTATCAGTAAGAAACTAAGGTCCCTCATAAAATCCTCCAAGGCTAACTTCGAAATAAAAATAGCCAAGGATTTGAAAGATAACCACAAAGCCTTCTTTAGCGATGTCAATAATCTAAGTGGCAACTCGCAGATATGCTCTGAGCTAGTGCAAAATAGCACAAAATGTACTGAACTCACTGATATTGCCAACATCCTGGCAGATAGATTCAGTGCAAACTTCACCCCCCTCTCACCCCCAAAAGGGCCCACAATAATACCAGAAAAGTGTAGTGTCCCGGAAATCACAGATACACAGGTGAAAACAGCCCTTTCAAAAGCCAAATGCACAGCGTCAATGGGGGCAGATGGTGTCCCAGGCTGCGTCTTGAATGAACTACAGAATGAACTAACTCCCCACCTAAACACACTGCTCAACCTCAGCCTCTCCACAGGCTATGTGCCCATAGAATGGTGCACAGCAGCGGTTATTCCACTCCACAAAGGAGGGGCCACAACTGGCCCTGGTAACTATCGCCCCATAAGTCTGACTAGCCTGGTCTGCAAGGCTATGGAGTGCATCATCATGGAACTCATTAACAAAGACATTGGGAACCTTCAAACACTTGACCCGACCCAGTTCAGCTTTGTTAAGGGAAAATCATGCCTACTAACCTGGTTGACTTCTTCGAGACAGTCACCAAGGCCATAGATGAGGGGAAGGTAGTTCACACAGCCTACTTTGACCTCGCCAAGGCTTTTGACACCATTCCCCACTCAGGAATTATAGAAAAACTCACCAGCCTGAACATAAACCCCTACATCACAAGATGGGTTGACAACAGGCTTACAGACAGAACTCACTCATTAAGAATAGTGGGCTCCAGGTCCGACTCTAAACCAGTCACAAGTGGTGACCCACAAGGCTCAGTCCTGGGACCCCTACTGTTCGGCATATACTTCTCAGAAGTACAGGCAAATAAAGGAGGACTATGGCTAACCAAGTTCACCAATGACTGCAAAATAGGAGCCATAATTGACTCTCTGGCTGACATGGACATTCTCGAAAAGGGCCTTACTGAGAAGGACACCTGGTGTCAAAGTCATGGTCTCAAGCTAAATGCCAAAAAATGCATAGTCATCCCATTTGGGAAAAACAAAACACCTATGAATTACCACATAGCTGGCAGCCCCTTAACACAGAAGAGGTAATAAGAGATCTGGGGACTCAGGTAGATAGTAATCTCTCCTTTGACAATCATATTGCCAAAGTAGTTAGGAAATCCTTCTATGTAGCCCATCTAATTACTAACGGGTTCGCATCTAGAAATAAAGAGGTTATACTGCCCTTCTACTCATCATTCATCAGACCCATCATAGAGTACAATGCCCCGTTTGGGATGTACTTCACAAGACACTTTCAACAGCTGGAAAGACCACAAAAGTACCTCACCAAGAGGATTACTGGTCTCAAACATATGTCCTATGCAGCCTGATTGGAAAAACTTCAGCTGTACTCAGTGGCATATCACTTGCTCAGAGGTGATCTCTGCCTGATTTACAAAGCCATGTCCAACTCAGAATTGATGGACATGCTCCACCTAAAGAAATCCAAGTCACTGCGAGCCATTTGCTCTAGTGAGCTAAACCTTGCCTCAGCAATAAATAGAACATTCTGGAGGGATATATTCCTGTCACAGAGACTCCCCATGCTTTGGAACAAAATTCCTAACTACATTAAGCAGAGCCCCTCACTAACACTCTTCAAGAGAAACCTTGACGAGTGGATGGATAACAGAAAATACACCCCTGGGATCACTTCATTGGCTCTTCTTGACAGAGGCTCAGTTAACTAATCAATGGGGTGGCGAAAGCTGATGCACTCTGGCTACACTTATAAATGCTCTCGGGCAGATAGCCTAGTACCTACCTATGAACCTATGAACCTATGAACAAAATTTATATACTTTTTGGAAGCTCTGAATTCACCAGGAGGTAGAAAGTACCCTATTGTAATTGGAATGGGGACTTTTAATCCAGCAAAGGTGTTAATACTACACAAATTGCCAGTAGGCAAACCTAGCTTGTTTTTTCAGCAGCAAACATCACAGGGATTCAAATGACAGTCTTTCATGTGTAACTTTTTGTGTGGACAGAACCCTAAAATGAGAGAATATAATGCACAATGCTACTTACAAAGATAACTATCAGAATCAATTACTTTTGATTAACTTTTGTTATTTGCAATAAACCTAGCTGGCAGACATATCACCAACAGCCTTCTCTGATCATAGATTGGTAGATTCATAGGAAAGTACCAGGCGAGCTGCACTTGCAGGTCATTTTACACCTAGACAGTTATTCTTTTTGTTTTCAAAATAAACTATCCCATTTAGTTATAGACTGGCCTTACACAACCCCTTCTGCGGTGGTGCAGCAGTAGCATTGCTGCCTCACAGCAAGAGGTTCTCCCATTCGATTCTCAGCTTGGGTTGGGAGTGCCTTCTGTGTGGAGTCTGCATGTCCTCCCCGCGGTTGAGTGGGCATTAGAAAGACATGCATTGAATGGGCATGCCTTCGTTGAAGGTTGGGCGTCGGGCTGGCAACTTGACACCATAAAAAACAACTGCCAATCATTATCGGACCGGAGTTCTGCTGTGGTGACCCCTAACTGGGAAAAGCCGAAAGAAAAACAACAACAACCCCTAATAAGAATAACTGGAATCATATCATAGATAATTTGAGGGGACCCATGCATGGGATAAAGCATATAGGAGCTGCCTTTATCTAGTAGTAGTACAGGGGGCAGCCCTTAGGGCATAAAATTTTATGTTTTCTGGCCATAGATCTAAATTGTGCTCGAATATAGACAGGGATGAACTTTGTTTTATGTGGATAAGGAGTCTGTTCCACAGCAGTGGTATCTTCTGTGAGATATACTTGCCCCACCAAGCCATTCTGTTGATGTTGCAAAAGAGGTTTAGACTCCTTGACTGTGTATTATTGATGCCATTTGACTTGCTGACGTTAAGTAAATCCATGGGTTGGAGGATGCCTTGTTTACTAGGCAAAAGTCACACCGGTCTTAGCTGTCTGCAGGGTACCTAGTACAGTGACAGGGCCTTGAGTTAGTTCATGTAGCATGTAGTACATGTTGTTTAGGCTTTGTAGCCTTTAAGTAAGGAATTCTATGGGTGTTCCAGCTTTTCATGTGTCTAGGCAGATACCTGACAAAGGTGGCATTGTATTCAATAAATGGGCTAATGAGTGCTGAGTAAAGAGGGAAATTATATCTCTAAATTTAGCACAATCCCTTTGTTTATAAGCAGAACAGTATAGAATGACTTTCTTACAACAGACACATGTTGGCCAAAAGTTAGGTCACTGTCCACATAGTTCCCAAACAACTGAATCAACTCTTAGGGGCATGTTGTCAATGTGGTAGTTTCCTGGAGTAGATGGGATATAATAATGCATTTTTTAGCATTTAGCTTCAGTTCATGATTTTGGCACCATTTATTTATTTGAGACAAACCTTCCTGCAGGATGGCTAAGTCATTTGGGGATTCAATAACTGCTTCTAGATTTCAGTCAGCTGCAAACTTAATCATCTAGTGGTATTGGCTTTTACTTCAGAAGAGTAGATGCCAAACAGGAGAGGTTTCAGCAGAACTCTGGGATACTCCATTGGTGACTTTTCTCTTTGTGGAGGTATCTCCTTTATTTTGATTATCTGTCAGTCAATTGGCAATCTGGTGGGTGAAACAGGGTTTTATTCCAAGTTTATTTAGTTGTTGTACTATGCCTGAATAGAGAATTCTGCCAAAAGCTTTGGCCAGGTTGAGGTATGTGGTATGTACTTTTTTGCCTTCATCCATTGCTTTAGTGACCTTTTAAAAAAATCCACCAGTTTGAGTAAGCATGACTTGCCCTTGGTGAATCCAAACTGAGATGGGTCAGTGCTTGGAGATTCTCTATGTCCTGACTGATTAATTCCATGATAAGTATTTTGATGGCTAGTCAGACTTATGGGTTTATAATCGTCTGGGTCTTTGAAGCATTTCCCCTTATGCAGGGGAATGACTGTAGCTGTTCTCCATTCTGTTGGTACAAAACCTGTATGGAGGCTGAGATTTAACATTGTTGTTAGAGCTGTGGCTAAATTGTGCTTCATGCTATTTAAGATGCTTTGAAGGATATTGTCAGCACTCATCGATGCAGTATTTTTAGTTTCTCATAGCACTTTTAGGACTTAGCCTTGTGTGATAGCTGGATGTGAGCCAGTTTCAGGTATATCCTATGAGACAGATGGAGGGGAAATAGGGGTAAAGTTAGAGCTAAATGTATCAGCCATTTGGTTCACTATATCTTCAGTCTCAGTAAAGGTAACACTATTCACAATCAGCTCAGTGCGTTGCTGACTTTTGTCATTAAGAACATAACTAAAAATATCTTGTGATTGTCTTTGTCTTGGATAGCTATTTTAGCCTCAAACTTGGCTTTGGTGGATGTTAAGTTCCTGAATTGCTTGTTTATTTCAGTATGTTATCATAGTATAGCAAGTTTGCTGAGACCCTTAAGACAAATGAAGGTGCAACTTGGTGTTTGGACACATTGGTGTTGCAAAACGTTTTGGTAGACTTTTAAATTCTCCAAGACTTATACTAGTTTTATTGCTCTTTTAACAATTCCTGGCTATATCTTGCCATAATATATTAAAAGCATATATTATCATACAAAAATATTACAATATTTTACAGATTTACAGTTCATTTTAGAATATATATATATATATATATATATATATATATATATATATATATATATATATATATATATATACCTGCTTAAAGCTCTGAGTGCTAACCCCTGCAGCAATTAAGACTGCCTTTGTCGAGAAACAAGAAGGAAGGTTTTTGAATGTATTGGAGACTTTAACTTCGTTCCATTGCCAATGTTTGGGTCCTTGGCTCCCTCCAGTGACTATCATTATTTTCTCTAATGATGGGTCCCTGTTCTGCATTATCTCACTCCTCAGACACTTAATGCTCCCTGGAATCCCCTTGAGGGCTGCCTGATCTTTGTTACTGTTTCTTTTCTTGTCCTGTCTTTGTTCCTTTGCTTCCAGCTCATCTACTTTCTTCCTTTCTCTTTGGTATCTCTGTCCTTTTTGCCCTTTGTACATAAGAGGTCTATGATCCTTACTGGCCTTCTTCATTCCCCGCTTCATTTCTCTGTACTGTATCTGGTTTTTAATCCTACATGTTCCATTGATCTAGTTTCAGTGGTGATCCATAAGTCAAGATCTTCTGAGCTCATCCTCTGTTACTAACAGTTTCTCTTCTCACTTGGGTGCAGTCTGATGACTATGCAGGCCCATAGGTTCATAGATTAGTACTAGGCTAACTGCCCTTGTGGGTCATTTTAAGCCTAGCCAATTACATTATGTAAGAATTGAACCCTGCACATTGTGTCTGCAAGGTAAACAGCTTAACCATTATACCAGCCTCCCACCTAACTTGTTGACTTCTATGTTTTTTGCCACTACAGCCCTTTATTCTAGGCTTCATCGTACCACTATCAGGATCCCCTTCTTCAACCCTTTTCTATTTCCCACTGAATTGCCCTGCTCACTGAATTAACTTATACATCTTTGCTTGGTAATGCAATTACCAGCTGCATCTTTCCATTTCCCTCCTAATTTGTCTTAAGAATATAAGACCTGCTTTCAAATGAAATCGTCTTGGGGCTTATTGTGCTTGGTCATAGGCCTTCTTCTACCTGCAAAGTATTCCAAACAATATTTCATCACCTTGAACACCTATCTATTAATTTCCTGCATGCCTCTTCCCTACCTCTATAGTTAGCAGTCATTCTTTTTTTTGAAACACTGTGAGTTATATAGGTCATGCAAGGGATTTCTCCTTCCACCATCTTCTTGCCAACTTAATGATCCTATCAGTATCTCCATCTAGGCTACAAATACTGGTGCAGCTTTGTAATGAATCAGTTTTGCCATTAATTTGTTGTCTATGACTATCTTTGTCACATCTGAAATTCCCAGGCTCCCTTATGTCTACCAGGTTTTCCTATCAAGTTGTATATTGTCCCTTTTGGAAAAAGGGACACTCATAGTCATGAAATCAGGGGTTTCTTCTGCAACTGTCCACTATTTACTGGTCGCTAACTTCTATAGGATTTGAGAATGATGCATTCTCTGTTATGCTATCAGCACTATCGTGATTTTTTTCCATTTTCTTCACAACTGATCTGCATTTTTAAGTGTCTAGTACTGTCCATCAGAGAGTTTCATTTGCTATCATCCTTTTTCTGTAATTTTTATGGACAATGTGCTTAATTGTTCCATTTTTTTGATGATCCGGCACAGAAGCACCAAGACTAAGCAGCCTGAGAGGAAAATTATGTATTGCAGTCCATGCCGTCAAAGACCCTGCAACTCCTTAAGGCAAATAGCTCCACAAGCACTCAGTCTGAGAACCTAAACCTCTAACAAGACAAACAGTAAGACACAGTGGAGGGGTAGGTTGCTTCAACTTTGAAACAAATTGCCTTTATGTGTTAAAAACATTAAGACACTCATATCTTTAAAGAAGAACCTAGATGATTGGACAAATATCCCTTAAATTTATCCCAAGCCTGACATGTTTTGCCTCCCTGAAAGTGTGAGATACAGCTTAAGGATGAGTTTTGGCAAGAAACAAATGGAATCTTTAACCTATTTGCCTTGCAACTCATATGGTCTTAAAAGCCTATGGTGCGTATGAAAAACATTTTGCAGAATAATTATGTTTATAAATACCGTGAGTCACCAAATGTTACCTATTAGTAGTGTCTCTTCTATACAAAAAACTTACAAGTATTTTATAACGTATAATATTATGAGAAAAATGAACATTTTACATATGAATATCCATTTAAACTCAAAGCACTAACATTGTATAGTCCCAGCACATTTTTAGTGCAGTTTTAATCAATGTTTCTTCTATGACTTCAAAACGTGGCATCACAGGAGACTTTAAAGCACTTTCAAAGCAAAAGGATGAAGAATTATTTCAAGAAATTTTAACACAGAATATGAAGTAAGAACTGTTATTTTAAACCAAACCATCAGTGACTGCCATACCATACAATATTTACTGTACTTTAAGAATGTCCCTGCCCTGTTTCTTCTCAAGGAGAAAGTGAAGTTTTCTTCACAAACACCTGGCTCAAGTTCTTGTCTCATGTTAGTGAAGATGTCATCACTGTGTCACTCATCGCACAGTAGTAAACTGCCGAGTCAGAGAGATGGGCTCTGGAAATATTCAAATACACAAAATTGTTGGATACATCAAAGTGTGATGTGAAACGACCTTCTTTTGCATCAGTTTTAGTTTTATACATCTGAAGACGTAGGTACTCCAAAGGTCCATTTGCTTTCTGCTGATACCAGTAGAAGTACAGTTGTGCTACTGCAGATGTTGTTGTGAAATTACAGAGGAGGACAACACTTCCCTCTTCATATGCAGTTTTACTCGATTCTTGTGTTACTTCATCTCCATCGATGATACCTGCTAGTGGATTTTAAGCAAAAAAAACAATCAATATAAAATGTTTAATATATTTTATTTTTAAATGGGAATCAGCACATAATGCATTTGAATCTCTTTTCTATTAACTATCAGTATCAGCATAAAACATTCCTGTACACTATTGCAGTATAATAATATAATAAAAAGGCATTCTATGTTTTAATATTGTGAAATGTAGCTTATGGAATATCATATGCACACACACACACACACACACACACACACACACACACACACACACACACACACACACACACACACACACACACACAGTGTAATAATATAATAAAAGGCACATTCTATGTTTTAATATTGTGAAATGTAGCTTATGGAATATCATATACACACAAACACACACAAACACATTTTTTTGTTTGCTGATTTATTTTGTTATATTAAGTTACCTGTCAGTAGAAGACTGATATACACAGTATGTCTGTTGGTTAGAGAAATGCAGAATTTCAAAAATGCAGCGCAGAACCTAAACATGCTTATCAAAATGATATTCTGTTTTATCTGTGATTTAAAATTGCTCAGCTTCTGATTATGGTAACAGTTCAAGGATCATGATTATATATACCAAGCCTTAGAAACCACAGCAGTCACTTCCTTTTGTAGTACAGATGTTGTTATTTCAAAACATTAACCCTCTGCTACCCAGATCAGTATATACGTCTGCATACGGGACATGAAGGGGAAGGAGGTAAGTAGAACTGGTGTTACCCTGCTGTAGAGTGAGGATGTGTAGCATAAACACAAGTCGCTGTATATTAATGTAGTGCAGTAACAGTCACAGTGTGCTTCAAGAGTCGACATTATAGCACCCCAGCTTCAATCAAGGATAAGGCACCTCAGAAATTAGCTTGTTCTACATATAGAAAGCGTTAAATGGGATTTAATTTAAACATCGTTCTCTCGTTGAATCAAGTCATGTATCATTTATAGCTGCTCACCAATTGCCACTGTATTCAAGTGTTAAGTGATCAGTCTCAAAGTGATTTATTCAGTTCACTACAGTGGAACACAAAGAGTGAGCAGGAGTGAACAGACATACAGCACAGTCAGTACTGAAGCATTTACCTGGGGTACCTATGTCGTCCCCACAAACAAGAAAAAGAGAGAAGCTCAGCAGGTCACATCTCCATACTTCATAGTTATAACCTCAATTTAGAACAGGCCATGTTGCAATGGAACAGTATTAACATTTTTCAGTTGTTAGATTTGGTCATTCGTGGAAAAGATATTTTTAGAGTGTAATGTTACTCATAATTGTAGACAATACAAAGATGTTTGTACTGTACTAATAAAACAAAGGCATTTGATATACTCTTATAATGGCCTATTGACCTGCTCAAATGGCACCAAAGGCTCAAGTCCTGATTGTGCCCCAAATGACCCTTACCTTAAAAGCACCATGCGCAATGGATGAGACAGAATGGAGAGAATGGGTGTGACTGGTTGCTACCGGTTCAGCCAACCTGGGGGAGAGAAGTGGCCCTGGCTCACCACTCTGGCCATACTTTGTAGTATCACAGGGTGCTGCACTGCTGCACCCCATGCATTGTGAGCATGTAATGTACATGTTGCTATGTGGTGTACAGTTCTAAGCAACCTGGGAAATTGTGAGTGTGTGTGTGTGTGTGTGTGTGTGTGTGTGTGTGTGTGTGTGTGTGTGTGTGTGTGTGTGTGTGTGTGTGTGGGTGTGTGTGTTTGTGTGTTTACACACCATCCAGAAGCCAAGCAGCTTTCTGGATCACAAGGGAGCCACAGAGTGGACAGAGCTCCAGAAACAGGCTGCTCCACTGAGCCCACTATTTAGCCATTCCCTACCATCTGCTGAGACCCCACGAGAAAGGAATGACAAGAGCAAATGGCCACAGGGGCTCGCAACTTATCTGGGGATCCCAAGTCTTGCCTTCACAAAAGGAATGAGGCAATTTGGTACTTGAAATTCAGCAATTAGGCAGTCTTTAAGAGAAGGGAGAATATCCTAGTGAGGTTTTGCGATGCATGTCATTTGTTTCAGTGCTCCATACCCTCATTAATGTTGCTGAGAGTTTTACTGTGACCCAATGACAGTTTCTTAGCTCACTATCTGCTCTCACATGTAACACTGACTTGATGAGTGCTTTTAGTGACATGTCATCAGGTAATATAAAGAGCCAACAAACCTGGTTACAATGCTAATGGTAGATCTGTTGTACCTTCTTAACATTAACATATGCAAGCCTATATACAATGATACTGGTGTGCATTCATGCCTCTGTTCTCTGGCATGCCTTGTAAATTTTGCATATGTTTTTGCTTCATGACCATGCTGAAATGGATACTGAAAATTTTGCATGATCTTAAATTTTGTGAATATGGTATGGACAAGGGAATATACGTAAATTAAATATTGGATGGGTCAGGTTTATAGATGCAGCTTCTGAATGTGACTTTTGCCCATTCAGGGTGTTTGCCCATTTACCAAGGCTGTGTGACCACAGAGTTAATATATTTAAGTAAGGAGATGTAGAAGGAAGGACCTTTCCATGTGGGAGGTGAATGGAGGCTTGACCCCTTCCCCCCACCAAAACGTTTTGTTTTTTTTAATTTTGGGGTTTCTAGGTATTTTAATATGTAAATATAGGTAGTGGGTTTGTAGACTGTAAATATGTGTAAGTGAACTTCATTATAAGTGTGTCATTTTTCTTCTTTGAATTTACAGTTTTATGGATATCGATTTCATTGTTTAGCCATAAACCCTGATTTTTACAAGTCATCCTATGGTTGCTCTGTTCCCAGCCTCCAGAAGGACCTGACATGGTTGTGCCGCCCTGTTCATTCTGTGTCTGATGACAGTTAGCTAGCATTAGCTGTTCTTCCTAAGCCCCCAGCTAAGTCCTCTTCTGCACTGTCAACTTCCTGAACACACAGATACAGACAGCATATTCATGAGAAAAATAATTATGTGCATACATACAGACAGGTATTACTTGGTAGTATCAGCAGGAAATACCTTTAAATTCTCAGAGAAAAAAAAGTGTTTATAATTACTCATGTTTTGCAGTGTATAAAAAGTGTTTTCTTTCAAGGCATCAGTCCCATTTAAGGAAATCATTCCTTGACTTATGTCTCTCTAAGTACCTGCTGCTCTGAGCCCTTTTTTGATTAGTCCTCTCTTTTGCTTTCCACCGGAAAACATAGGAATCACATCAGGTTCCCTTTCTTCTCTTATTAGGTTTATTGCTATAGGTCCCTAGTAACACATTTCTGAAAACATACTGTCCTATTTAATTTATGTATTATTAGATTGTTTTGTTATTCACATGCTTGTTTGTTTTCTTGTCTGCAGTTTTTAACCTGGGTAGAACATTGACCCTTGTGGACCATTTTCAAGTTCAACCCAGGAGGATTAATCAAATAATGATTACAGTAAAACTACAATGATGTATAATTTTCCATGCACCCAGAGCCAGATCATGGCCAAATGGAGCATTAGACAAGGTAGTGGACCAGGGCCCCTTCCCCCACAGCCATCACAGTGTCCCATTACTTGTCTGTCTCTCCACAATTGCCAAAAACACTGTTCAAATCTGTCAGTGTGCATAATGTTCTCATCTTTACTATTACAATGATTGCAGAGTTTTGATAAAAAAACTTTGTTTCAAAACTTATGGCACAAACACTGATGTCCATTTGCTAAACAAAACAAACAGTCTCAGACTGAAAACAGACAGCATGAGAAACAGTAAACTTCCCTTCCCTTGAAATTCATGTTTAGTGAAAATGCATCTGGTACTTGTTAAACCGTAAGAGACATGCTGATATTTATACTCAAATACCATATACTAAAGTACTAACTAACATGTATGTGAAGGGTACATGAATTCAAAACACAAATGTGTAAGGCAATTAATAGCCTGGGACAGCCTATTGGACACAAGTCCCTTTTCATGAGCACCCCAGAAGTACTGTCTGGTGAAGTAACTTGACAGATTCACATTGAAAACAAATGAAGGCTGAGGGAATCCAGCCATGTGCTACAGGAAGCAGCTCTTTAACCACTCATAGCCTACATACCTGCACTAAGTGCTAGACAAATTGTTGTAGCCTAAACACATACTATTTCTCATCTGCCTGCAAAACGTAAGCTAAATAAAAATGTATTCATAGTTAATACATTAACATTAAACTCAGGACTTCATGCAGTCCCATTTATTCACAGTACATAATAACAATGATAGCACCATTTAACACAACAAGGAAACCAAGAATCACATCCAAAGAACATGACGCATTTTATGATGCTGTTATTTACTTCACTTTCCATCCTTTCTTTACTCTATAACTACTCTGGTTCATGGGTACTACTAGGCTTACACTCCAGGTGACCACTGAGGAGCTGAGCCCAAGTTTTCAAATGCTTCAAAGCACTGCCTGGTTAAGTGGCTCAATGACAGGGCAGGATATAAACATGATGCAAAACCAGAGTGATCTGCAAAACTAGAGACAGAAGATCAGGCTAAATTACTTAAAAGTCAACAGGACAACAGGTTTTGTTTTAACATGTATTTTATGAACACTATAACTATGAAACTGTTTAACTGACTTTGACAAACTGTGATCCTCACTGACAAAAAAAAAAAGTAAAGGAGGGCTGGCATCTGGTGGGGAGAATCTACCTACTATTCTTATAAGGAAGTTTGTACACACACACACACACACACACACACACACACACACACACACACACACACACACACACACACACATGCACACATACACACACACACACACACACACACACACACACACACACACACACACACACACACACACACACACACACACACACACACACACACACACACATGCACACGCACATGCACACGCACACATGAACACCTTTGTTGTCCTGAAAGAAAAATCACTGTTTGTGTGTGCTACTCTGTTTGAGAATTGACCTTTTATCTCTTGTCCGTTTGGTACAAACCTTTCATGCTTACTGATGCTGTTCAGGAATGAGAAAATCACCACATACTTGCTGAGGTTTGTGCTTGAATTTTCAATGCTGTTGCTGAACAGCATAAACAGGAGTACTTGTAGACAAACTGTTTTCAATTCTTTTAAGTATTTAAAGTGACAGAGGACATATTTTTAATTTTTTTTAAATCAGCTGGGCTCCCCGGCTAGCACTGTGCCCTAGGCAGATGCCTAGGTCATATTGTACTGGATCCAGCTCTGCATGTACCATACAAAACATAATTAGTGTAAAAAGGTTTCATTGCAGTAAAAATCAAAATGTAAATTAGTAAAACAGATTAAATCTTTATATGAAAATAACACCTACATATGCTTGTCATCAGGCTATATCCATGAAAGATACAGTCCAACCAAAGTCAGATTTTTAGTTTCTTTTTCTTTGCTTTATTTTCTGGTAACCTTATATATGCCCTTAATTGCACATCTGCTACCTGGGTTCACCATTAATGGTCCCATCCTCCTCTCAGATTGTAACCTTGGACAATGGGAAGGAGGAGTGAGGTTTATGAGTGACCAGCCAGCAGAGGCAATCACAAGCAAGATAGGAATGGGGAAATGTAATCACTATTTGGGATGCAGAGATCAGCCAGTGTTGTCAGCATTGTATACAATGACATGCACACTTGTGTTTTTTTCCCTTGGCACTACCTGTTCAGTGGTTTCTTCCTTAGAAGACTGAGTCCAGCTATTAAGAGTAGCCAATGAGGGCATGCATGCTCCAGGCCCTAGAGTGGCCATCCCTACTCAGCCCTACCAAATGCCCAGCCAAGTAATCGTTCCAAGCCCTGACCTCCACCAGGACTGGAAAAGTACCCCACATAAACCATTGTACCTCCTTCCCCAGGATAGACATACCCATCTTACCTGCCAGTTCCATCAGATAACAGAGCTGCTAATCAAACCTGGTTCACCAGAGCAGTAGCCAAGATTTCATCCCTCTATGCCACAGGGCTGGCTTAGTTTTTAATCTCTTTCAGATTTTCTACACATATCCTGTTCTCTTTAAAAGAGCTGTCTATTTTTTTTTTCTATTTTTTAGTGGAGCGTCAGGTTACTGCTGCTGTCCCCCTCCTGCATTTTAATTAGGAGATTTTTTTCTACCCACATAATATCAAACTATTCACCCTTCCCTCATAATTCATAATTTTACAGTGCCTTGAACTAAAGAAAATATTAGCAAATTATGGCATTGTGATAAATGTAGTACAAAAGATAACGATAGTACTTTACCCAACAGGGTTTGAATTTCTATATGTGCTATAGGATACTCTTTCCTTAGTTCATGAACTCAAATTACTTTGACTTTCATCTTGTCATTTGTTTTATACCTATAGACATATGGCTACTTAATAAGTGTGACCATACTGTCAGATTCTAGTAGCCCCTTCATTTCCTTCCGTTTCACCATCGCCATACATTTGGATAACTTAGTAGTAAGAGAGAGACAATATACTGATTCTGCTATTTTACCAGCTACATTATTACACTCCATTGATAGTTTTTTATTAACAGCATGTTGGATAAAATTCATATTTTTGCTAGGTAGAGCATTCGTCTTACTAATGTACCTACCCTGCACCATCTTACTCATGCATGCAAACCTTAACCATATATCCCTACATATTACATTACTAAAACCCCTTTCCTTAACAGTAGCTCTGCACAAGACAAAATGACATGGAACACACAATGCCAAACTTGAATAACACTATATCTACCATCATACCTGACCTGTATTCTAACTGTAACCTGCAAAAACACAAATATTCATTTTCCTGCGCACTCCTACTTACTAACGCTATTAAAACTTTAATTAAACATTACTAGATTTTAATTAATTTGCATTCAGTCATTTGTGCATTTTAATTGTAACTATAAGTAAATATATATGCACACATACACATATATGTCTGAACATGTAACATATATATATATATATATATATATATATATATATATATATATATATATGTACTTGAATTAACTGAACATACCCATAGTTATCTAACATAATGTCAATGTCAAAATGTCAAAAACACCAACGTTAACACACCAGTATGCATGCACCAAGAAACAGCCTCAGAGCATACAAATGTTTACTATATAAAAGTACATAAAAACATGTTTTTTTGCAGGGATCAAGTCTCCTGCATCCCTGTATTGGGGCCTGTACCCCTCACATGCATTACTAATTATATATATACTTGACCGAACATTGAACAAACATGCGGTAAGGACTTAACCTCTGGAAGTATGCAATCTCACTCATATGTCAGTCAGCTGCCTAGTTATCCATATGCAACTGACTAGTCAGCTGTCAGCCTAATGTGCAATTGACCTTTCCTATAGCTTATATGTGTGTGCGTGCGTGTGTGTGTGTGTGTGTGTGTGTGTGTGTGTGTGTGTGTGTGTGTGTGTGTGTGTGTGTGTGTGTGTGTGTGTGTGTGTGTGCCTATGTGCGTGTGTGCGTAGCTGTGCACCAGTTGTGTGGTGCACAATCCTATGCACCAAACCTGGAAGTTCAGCTCAGGTGACATGATCACACCCCCCCCCGCCTCTGCTCCCAGAAGGATCCACATACCTGTCATCTGGGGCCAAGCTGTAGCCAAGAAGTGCTGGACCTTGGTGGTGTAGCTGGTGGAGGGAGTGTAGGTGTTCCAGGGGGGACTCTTGTACTCTGCCATGCTGCAGTAATAAGAAATAAAATCAAAATCCAAAAATGAAATAAACATGATACAAAATAATGTACAAAATAACATTAACATAAAAATAAACATAATTAATACAACATAGTTATTACAATGGAAATTATGATTAGATACATAATATATAACAAAAAATTAAACAAAATTAATAAAATAAAGAAAAAGAATGGGTGGGGGAGGGTGAGAGAAAAAATAAAAGAACATTTGTAACTGGACAGAAAATATACAAAGTTTTCTACAAATAATTTACTATATACTGTTACATTTTACCTATGTCAATAACAAATGTTAATAAATACCTTTATTACATTGACTATTACCCTGTTACTAACAGACACACTATACTACATATCAGAATGAATCCAGCAATCATTCATGCTTGCATATATTGAACATATGCATGTTGCACATACAATGTATACATTTGACAGCAGGCCATCTGAGGCACAGATATAGAGGTCTGCACTTCCACTGCTATAATTATGAATACATAACACTTCTCACTTTTATTGATGACAAGCTAAGACATAATTGTAAAGAGCTGACCTTAAATTTGGGGAGAGTGTTATTCAAACTCACAAGCAGTGACTAATGTAATACTGTACTTTACATTTGGAATACAGCATGATGCCAGCACTCTTTCCTTTCACAGTTATACAGATGCAGGTTCACTCTTATAGTGATAACAATCTGCAGCATGCTCTTGGTGTCCCTAGTGTACAGATACAGGTTCACTGTTATAGTGATAACAATCTGCAGCATGCTCTTGGTGTCCCTAGTGTACAGATACAGGTTCACTGTTATAGTGATAACAATCTGCAGCATGCTCTTGGTGTCCTTGGTATATAGATACAGGTTCACTGTTATAGTGATAACAATCTGCAGCATGCTCTTGGTGTTCCTGGTGCATTGGTCATAATTTACATTGCACTATTCATGTCAACTTACACATGTACTACATAGTTTGGAAGTGTTGTTTTTTAAAAGACAACCCCTACTGACTGGACTGTTATTTTACTAAACATACTAATGCATGCACAATATTGTGCTAAAATGGACAAATGCATACTCTAAGTGACACAAGTGTTTAGCACAATAAGCTGTATTTACTCCTAATGTTGAAATACCAGTACTGTTTTGAAGCATACATACGTGCAACTTGCATCTCTCATCCTTTTCAATTTTCCCATATAGGCTCACGTTTAGTGTTCTCTCTCCATTAGCCATGGGAAAAAATTAAACAAAGTAAGATCAGCAATCAGAAACAGATGCATCTGCTTCATCATTCAAACAGTGCCTGTCAGTGATACTTACAAATCTGTGGAGTGACATCAGTCCTACAGTCATCAATCCAACATTTGAGGGTATCCCTCTTCTTCATCCTGAGGTCTTGATAGTGATTTCTACACTGTTCCCCAGTGCAGGGGATACTGGTAACACTGGAAAGATCCCGGGCCAAATGATTCCATGCATCTGATTTGTAATTGGATCCATGATAGTGCTCCTGCAACAGCCAGGAACCATAATCATTCACTGAGAGTCCAACAAACACTTTGGACTCCTGCACACCCCACCTTTGAGAACAAAATCTCAAAACTTCACCCTGAACATCAATCATGTGTAATGCAGATGAATACCAATGTACAATGTATTTTCCAGCAGTTACAGTTATAACAGATACTTCTGCAACATTGGAAAATGGTGCTTGCTGCTTACCATTGCGCAAGCACAGGCAACTTGTTTGCATGAAGCTAAATACATGCAATATGTGAAGAAATATAGATATTGCAAAAAATGCACAAACAACATAGTCTGTCTCTTCCATCAGGACAATAATTATTATATATGAAATACTAGGTAAACTACTAAAATGTATCATGTAAAGTGTGACACCATTACAAAGGTTAGGATTTTGCGGTATTAGAACCCTGGACTTTAACTATGACAGTCTTATACTCACAGTTGTTCCCAAAACAAGAATGAAGATATAAAGGTCTAGAATTCATTGCATTGCTAGCTATTACAATGACACATTACAAAAAAACAAGGCTGCAATACTTGTATTCTCATCCAGGATCATCTGAACTTAAAAGGGACACTTAAGTCCCTCCACCACAGAAGACGATACATAGCCTTTGACTACGTCTATTCATTGTAAGGTTCATACATGCTCAATATGAGAAAATAAAGTGATAACATGCATAAAATGTCAATTTATGATATATACAGTCCAATCTGTTAGTACATAGAGAATATGCCTGTATAGGTATGCAATCCAGATCAAAATGCAATGTAGATTCAGAGGAATGTGTGGGTGCCTTAAAGCCGTTGTTCTCACCTACAACACTGTAGCAAGCAGTAACAGTCATTCAGCATACAAGCAACTTCAACAGGAAAGGTATATGTATTTTGAAATAGTACATATTAGATGTACACATAGTTAAATATTAAACTTGGAAAATTCTTCAATTACTCCTTATACTGACTCTTATGATTCTTGTTTTCAAATATACAGCACTGTCCTAACATGTTGTGTTCTTTGATCAGTCAGCAATCATCTGACCAGTACTGTAGTACCAAGTGTGTGTTAACATAGTTCTATATTATTGCCTTTACTATGTTTACAGATATTAAGTGGGAATATGTTATGCAATCAGCAAATAAGTAAAGCCATGTTGGTGAGCATGAACAAGCATTGACTGTTATTTTGTGGGTGGGAAGCAAAGGCATCCATCCACCCCTATATGAGCCTATGAGATATCCCCCAGTGCACACATCTGGAGATGGGGCACATAGGAGATTCATGTTAGCTGGCAGGTTTGCCAGCACACATGCTAGATGATATGCATGATGTTCAACATGGCTTGGCAGTCTGAGTGGCACACCTCATGGTTAATGTAGACCTTATCCTGTTCCTCATTTCTTGCTGTCATGTGTACATGACTCCAATGTAAGGCACACATTAATTTAGGATAATGCAATACTTGATACAATTGTAGCATTCTTCTGAATATATATACTCAGCAGTAATATTTAAATTTGCCATGTTGTAGCATACCATGCAGTGATGTTTTGAAGATTATGGATGGTGATGCCTGTATACCATAGGCATACCCCTTGTTAATCTGTGAAATGACCCAGTGACTATGAATAGCATTTAAACACATACCTTGCTTTCCACTGAGATGGTGTCCTGCACTCGTCTCTGTCTGTGAGTCAATGCTGAGAGAGATCGCTCAGCTCCTCCAGAGTCTATGTGCTCTAGAAACTCTTCAACTTCTCTGTGTATGGCTATTGCCAACAACAGCAGATTCTTCAGCCTGTATCATAGACAGATGTATTCAAAAAATAGCAGGTAATAACAATCTATTTGTCCCTACTTTGTCTCTGTACTCCAGTATTTTCTCAATCCATAAAAACAAAAACAAGGAAATGGAGACAACAAAATGCTTTTATATCTTGCGGACTAGCTCCACAGGATTGGTTAATCAGCATGCAATTCAGCTATGTCTGCTGTAATTAGCATCTCTGAAGCACAGAGTAGGACACATGCAATTAATTATTGTACTCCATTATAAAAAGGCAAATGAGTAGCTGTGTAAACTGATGTGGATGAGAGTTAGTACATGATTGCAACTCAGATACACATTTTTTCGGATTCATTATATTTCAACAGAGGAGTATTGCACCCCATCAGGTATGTATTCATCTTGTAACCTAAATAATGTATATGCTATATACATTGTAATGTATATATAGTGTACTGCCACCTATATGGAAATTCATGGGTACTTGTTTTTTTCCAAAGGGGGTAACTATACATTTCTTGGCATTAAGCTTGAGCCCATGGCTCTGGCACCAAACATCTGTTTCTGTAAGGTCCTTTTGTAGAATATCCACATCATTTGGGGATTCAATAACGGCTCCCAGTTTGCAGTCATCTGTGAACTTTGTTAGCCAGAGTCCCTAAGTGTTGGCCTGTACTTCAGAGAAATAGATGCCAAACAAGAACGATCCCAGGACTGAACACTGAGGTACATATCTGCTATACTGTCCTCTCAGGTCTGCTGTGTGTATTTCAGTACTGTTTGTATACCTGTCCACTGCTCTGTTTTTTTCTGATGTCAACGTTTGGTAATCATCTTTTGAGCCTGTATTTAAGATCATAATAATTAACTGGCAGATTACTGTGAAGTCAGTAATGATAGTGAACATTAAATAATCTGACATGAATTTTGCATTCAAAATGCATACCCATCAGATATGTCATGGTGAAGCAAAACCTGTTATTCCGTCAGTTGTTTATTTGTAGGAGCATATTATGTGACATTTGTCCATATTTGTTAGCCATTGTACAACCACTATTTATGGCTTTGTCCACAATTCTTTCTGTAAGTGGTTGATAGGCTTAAATGTATGTAATAGTAACAGCAGTGTAAATTGCAGCATAGTAGTGCAGGTATTAATGTTGTCCTGTTTTTCTTTTTGTCACAGGTGAACATGGAATAGTTCTGTTTCCCCTGCACCACCTGATGTTAGCATCTCATCAGAGTCTGATGATGATGGTGGCAAAAGTGAGGCACAGTTGGGGGTTGCAGAGGATGAATCTAACACAGATGTTGATATCCAACATCCACAGTCAGGATCCCCGGACCCAGCCAATATGCCTATGCATACCCAATTCCCTGAGGCCACACATATTGGACAGTTGAAGGGCAAGAACATAGACCAGGGTAGTGTGGTTATGATGACTTCAGTGCCTGTTGACACTGTCTGTAGCCAAACTGTTATAGACAGATTGATAGGGGTGCTTATCAGAGGCCTGCTGTTCCTCCACCATCTGGTGCAGGTGTGTCTTCATGTGTCACTTGACATATGTTTAGGGCCACAATGGAGGCACAGACACATTCAGAATGTCACTCCAGGAGAATGCTCAGGGTTTTAGATGCAGCACAGTCTATCCACCATGTTGTTGATACACTGGATCTGGTCAAAGACACATGAATGGGATGGGTCCATGATGAAGCGCAGAGCATCTGTCATGAAATGCACATTGTGCTGGAATGTCGGCTGGAAGGGATACATCAAACTTGTGGGCATAAGTCAGCAACTACATCTGCTGACAGCCAATGGAGCCATGCCTGATCAACCTCCCATAGTGGCAGTGCATCTGCTGATCCATCACAGAGTGTGCTGTCCACACCCAGATGTAGCAGGCCATGGGTCATGGTCCTGATCATTCCCATGAAGGAGGGACATCCGGCAGACACCAGTCTCCCTCAGGTGGTAGCACACCATCTGACCTTGGGCATGCAGGTGCCAGTTCAACTCTTGGCAGAGCCAGTTCTCAGGGTTGGAGACAAAGAAGATTAACTGTCAGCTGTACCATGCATGGCGCACAGCTGTCTGATATACAGACATGTAGAGTTAGCACCGAACTTAGCTGTGTTTGTGCATACACACACACCAATGTCACATTGAGGGCACCTACTGACACACATGCTGCATTTACATGTTCCCTGTTGGCTGCTGCCCTTACTGACACACACACACACACACACACACACACACACACACACACACACACACACACACACACACACACACACACTCACTAACCTTTTGTATCAGCCTAGGCCTCCTGCAGCCCCACAAACCACCCTGTGCAAGTGATGTCTTTGCCACATCCCTGTTGTCTATCTTTTGGCTTCAGGGATACTAAAGCTATATGTCTGATGCACAGGGTGATGACCTACATTTAATATGTATTTCATATGTCCATTTGCATTGTTTTCCTGGTAATTGTAACTGTCAGTTATATTGTAGTTAGCCAGTTAGACACTTGCTAGCATAATAATTCTGCAACCCCACAAACCGCCCTGTGCAAGTGACAACTGTGCCACATCCCTGTTGTCTATCGTTTGGCTTCAGGGATACTAAAGGTGTGAATCTGATGTGCAGGGTGACTACCTACATTTTAAAATGTATTTTATGTATCCATTTGTGCTGTTGTCCTGATAATTGTAACTGTCAGTTATATTGTAGTTAGCCAGTTAGACACTTGCTAGCATAATACTTCCCCTACTTTCTAGTTGATCCTTTTGTAAGGCTTGCAAAGTCAGTCAATGACACATGTCTCATTAATATATCTAACTTCTCTTTCAGGATTGCTTAGTGCTAATTTACATGTGCACATCCTACGTCAACCCATCAGATTCTGAGCTCTGGATTGTATGTCAGCACTGCAGACAAAGCTCATAAGCAGTAATACAGTATAATGCTTTGCTTTTTCATGCACATTACCATAGATTCAGAGGTCCATAGGCTGCAACAGGGGTATTGTCCTGATGGTGTTTAAAACTGTAGCTGATACATCACAGTATAATATGCAATGGCATGTATAATGCAAGCCCACTGTTCGTACAGAAAGGATCACCTACAGCCAACATATAATCAGCAATGATCCATGGCAGATAACACATTCACATCAAATCAGCCAGGCTGTGCTCATACAGGTTTATGGATGTGCTCTACTTGACATACCTCTGGAAGCCTAATGCAGATGACTGACAACATTTGAGACATGTCTGTATCTACCCAGCATGTCCTATGTATGTCATACTGTACATTGAGGTCCCTGGAACAGATGAATGTGGTCCCATATGACTTAAGGATGTGCCGCATATTAGTTTCATTTGGCCCAAAGACAGCCATGTAATGCTTACATATTGTTGCTCAAAGCTATATATATGATACTGCATACACTGACAGCTACTTCATTCTGCCCACAGAAGAGACATGTCAGAGACCCACTGATGTTTTATTACTTGGAGATGTCAGAGGTCTGTCAGCTTCCTGCAGGTATCTGAGACAATACTTATCAAAAGGAGGGTTATAAACATTAATTGGGCTGATATTGAATGAGTATAGGGGAGTGATAACATTAATTGTTGATTTAATGCCTTTGCTATTTGGATGTAAGATAGATAATGCCTTCATTCCCACATTACAAACATTTTGCAGTCGACATGTGTTCCAAGGTATATTATGCATAACTGGGGAATACTGTACTCTGGGTTATTTTTAATATGCAGGGACATTTATTAACACAAGGTATGATGATGCATGTTTGTGCAGTTATTATAACACCCATGGCTTTGTCAGTAGTCATTAGTGGCACACATATGTTCTGCCATACATCCTCTGCTTTTTTGGCCTTTTGATAAGTATATGTCAAACAAGAGGGGAGACAGCACTGACACATCTGTTGCCACACATGTGACAGGTCTGCTGCTTTAGGTGAGGTCTTCCACTTTGATTAAGTATTGTTGGTCTGTGATTCAATTTGCAACTCACCTGCTAAGCGAAGGTGTGATATTCACCTTGGTTAGTTTCTCTTTGAGAACAAATGTTGGATTGCATTGAAGTGTCTGGCCAAGGCAAGATAGGATGACTGCACAGCCCTGAATATGTCACTCTTCACAGTCTGGATTTCCCACAGGTTTTGCAGGCACAAGCTACCCATGAGAACAGCTAACTGGAACAGATCTCCTGCTTGGAGGTCACCTATGTCTTTTTTGTGTGAAATGCGTGATTGTTGTTTCCAATGCCTTAAAGCGAAGGTTGAATATAGTTATGGAACTATAATTTCAGTTGTATGTTTCCTGTTCTACATTGTGTGAGTGGGAAATGGTTGCTGTATTCAATTCAGTGTGGACAACAGCAGTACTCAGACTGTGAATGAATAGGGTGCCTAGTGCAGTAGCAGCATATGAAGAACACAGCCCAGAATGTCATCTGGTCCTATTAATTCTTTGTTCTACATATTGGAGTGAACAGTGATAACTTGCTTTTTGTAGATACCATAGTTTGGAGGTGATGATGCACAAATGTAGTAAGCTTGGTGTTGTGAGGGGGACACTTTACAGCCATCTGTGTCTGCTAGCAGGATTGGAATTTACAGCCGGTCAGTGTGTGCAATACCATCCAGAACTACTTAAAACTATATCTGAGTGATATATATTAGTTTGCAGATGTAAATGATGACAGGCTTATGGTTATGCCTGAATAAGTATCATAAATTATTAGCATAGTTGCTATACGAGGCTTCTTCAAGGTATCTCATTGTTTAGGGTGCACTGAGGTGAGTGGCCTTCCCAGACTGTTTTGTACTTGTAGTATTTGTAAACACCAGCTTCTGTCACTTACTGTAGAATGTAGTGATGACCGACATACATCAGTATGGATTGCATTTCTTGGCAGATCTGTCTTTAAGCATATCAGGCATGGTTGTGTGTATACATTTGTTTAGATTTGTAGACAAAGCATCAGAGTGTAACCTATCCCAGCTGTCAATGTCCTTTGTGGAAACCAGAGCTTGGACACTGAGTATACCATCCTTTAAGAAGATGTAGCTACCTTGGATGATGTTTTTGAACCTGAGCCCTCCTTTAGGGAGTTTATTAGGTATTCCAAACTCTACACATACTGATTTATGGTTGGATTAACAGTGCAGGCACTACACATGTGCCATTACATTGTTCACTCATATTGTTGACAAAGGTCTGCCATATTACAGACCCTTGTGGGGTAGTACACTATTCCATGGCATTTCAGTTTGCAAAATCCACTTATGTTTGTGCAAGTGAGCTTGTACTCCTATAATTATCCACATCAGACATTATATGCACTGGTTAAAAAAAATCATGTCCACTAATCTTGCAGGAGAAACAGAGAGAAACTGAAAGGTGAAGATGGGAGGTATGAACCTGCTATCTGCATAGAGAATGCTAAAAGGAGGGGTATATGTGATCTGAGTGATATTTTCAAGGGTGTACATTTGGAGGTCCTTCTTAAGGTGCATCTATAGTTCTGCCATTGATCGGTAAGTGTTTTAATTGCTGCTTGTTATGTAAAAGAAAGTATGACAGCTAGTTAGAGTGGTTGAGGATCTGCTCTGCTACATAGCAACAGCAGATTGTATTGGAAAATAAGTGTATTGTCATTTCTGTACGTATGAGGACAAATTGTTAAGTCATCTGCACATAAACCACAACAGAGCAGGTAATCCAAGGAAACACTGTTAAACCTCACACTGGGTACAGAAATAGTAACATTCAAATAGATATTCCTACTATACACACTTGCCAGAAGTGTACAGGTGTGGTTTCTATAAAAACAGATATCATCCTAATGTTCTTATTATTTTGGCTACTACCATGACGGATTGCCACAACATATCATTTGCTTCTAGTTCCTCCTTTCCTCTGCATCTTGTTTTGTCACACCAGCCACCTGCATATCCTCGGTCACCACATCCATGAAGCTTATATTAGGCTTTCTTATTTTCCTCTTACCTGCCAGCTCCATCCTCAGCATCCATCTCCAAATATACCCAGCATCCCTCCTAAGCACATGTCCAAAGCAAAACAATCTCACCTCTCTGGTCTTGTGTCCAAGCCGTACAACCTACAGCTGACACTCTAATATGATGATTACTAGTCCTGTCCATCCTCACCACACCCAATGCAAATCCTAACATCTGTAACTCTACCAGCTTCTGTTATGACTCCTGTATTTTTGTCAGTGCTACCAGCTCCAAACCATATAACATAGCTGTTCTCAATGCACTCTTGTAGACCTTCTCTTTCAGTGTTATTGGTACCTGTCTGTCACAAATCACTCCTGACACTCTTCTACACCTACTCCATCATGCATGCACTGTCTTCTTACCTCCCTTCCACACCAGTATTGCTGTGAACTTTATTTCCCAAATATTTAAAATCATACACCTTCACCAACTGTACTTCCTGCAGTCTCACCATTTCTCTATCCTCTCTCTCATTCACAGACATATATTCTGTCTTATTCCCTATGCCATTAATTATTCACCTCTCCAGGGTCTCCTAAACATGTTCTCTGATCACAATATCATCCACAAACATCATAGTCTATGAGGACCCCTGGGTGATCTCCTATGTCAAACTGTCTATCATCATTGCAAAGAGATGTCATGATGTTTGTGCATAGCACAAAAGGAATGCCAATGCTGTCTAACTTATATTACATGAGGTGACATCTACCAGTCTGCCAGGACATTGTGTGCCTATGGCTGTTGTGAGCAATACATATCCAAAAATATGATATAGCTGATGACATCAGCAGTCTCTGTTGAAGGCATGATGACAGTGTACCATAGGCTTCAGTAAAATGCTCTATATAACATCCATCAACAGCACTCACACACACCAGGTTTACTGCAGTGTGGTTAGAACTCCTGCCTATCTAAGTTTACAGACTAGAGCTATAGTAATTAATGCATGGTCCATAGCACAAGTCTGACTTTTACAGGTCTGTAGTTGATCATATGGTAGGTGACACCAGCAGGCCCTATGGATGACCGGAAGTTGGAGGACTGCTAGACATGGATGTTTTGGCAAGCACAGAAGACTGCCATTTTCCAATGGCAGTGTTGAATACACACTCACACTCTCCTTTATGGAGACTGACACACACACACACACACACACACACACACACACACACACACACACACACACACACACACACACACACACACATACACACACAGACGCCAAGTTGGTTGCAGGGAGATTAGAACCCCTAACTATCTAAGTTTATAGACTAGAAAGCATAGTACTTAATGTTCGCACCACAGCACAACCCTGACTTTAACAGGACTGCAGTTGATCTTATAGTAAATGACATCAGCAGACCCTGTAGGGGACAAGAGGTTGGAGGACTGCTAGACATGGATGCTTTTGCAAGCACAAAAGCAATGCAAAACCATGCCATTTTTCAAGGCAGTGTTGAATACACACTCACACTCTTTTTTATGGAGACAGACACACACATACACCAAGTTGACTGCAGTGAGATTAGAACCCCTACCTATCTAGGTTTACAGGCTAGAAAACACACTACTTAATGCACATGCCAGAGTACAAATCTGACTTTAACAGGACTGCAGATGATCTTATAGTAGATGTCATCAGCAGGACCTGTGGGGAAAAATAGTGTGGAGGACTGCTAGACATGGCTGTTTGTGCAAGCACAAAACAAAGCAAAAACCATGCAAGTTTCTAAGGCAGTGTTGGATACATATTCCCACTATTCTTTATGGAGACAGACACACACACACTAAATTGACTGCAATGAGATTAGAATATCAACCTATCTAAGTTTAAAGACTGGAGAACACATTACGTAATGACCGCTCTATGACACAAGTCTGACTTTAACATGACTGCAAATGATCTTATAGTAGATGGCATTAGTAGGTCCTGTGTGGGACAAGAGTCTGGAGGACTGCTAGACATGGATGTTTTTGCAAGCACAAAGACAAAGCAAAAACCATGCGAGTTTCCAAGGTAGTGTTGGACTTCTACTCCCACTATGCTTTATGGAGACAGAGACACACATACACACACACACACACACACACACACACACACACACACACACACACACACACACACACACACACACACACACACACACACACACACATTACTACAGTGAAAAGCGAACCCCTACCTATATAAGTGCACAGACTAAAGAACACAGTTGTTAATGCAAGCATCAATACAAAAGTCTGATTTTAACACAACTGAATATGAAATTATAGGAGATAACATCCTCAATGGATGCAGGAAAAAACAGCTTGGGAGGCCTGCATAGGCACATTGCTCCTTACTGCCATCTGAGCCTAGTACACTAACAGTATTATGCTGTTTAGAAGCCATAGCTGTGTAACAACATGAGTTCCTTATTGGTTGGCAGTGCAAGCTTGTGAACACAACTATATCACAGTGTCCATGAAGGAGCACACAACATTATATATTATACATTTATTTTGTGTTAGATGTATGTATTGTAGAATTAAGGAGATCCCATGGTTGTACTAATTGTTGTTGGGGTTGGTTGTGAGAAACATACGCATGTTTATTAACTGTCTATACAGATAGTTACACTGTGCCCTCAGTTTGCAATATTTCCACATCTTAGAAATATAAAACAGTAGGAACACAGATCTATGTATGTGATATAATAGCATATGTCTTAACCTCTTAGAGCAAGAAATCTGCACAAAGCCATGATTAATATGGCAAATGTTGAAATATTGCCCTTACAAACCTATAATGTTGATGCAATAACAGGTTTTGCATTAGTATGCATTTTCTGAAAGGGATGGCATCCACAAATGAAATGTATGTCATTATTGTCTGACTTCATTTTCAATGATTTAGCAATAATTTTGTAGAAATCAATATTTTATGGGGAACAGACTACAAATATTATGTAAAAATGTGGACAGCTTAGAGCTACGATAGTTAGGTATAGTGAAAATGCAGTGAGTATTGCACTAAGTGTACATGCATGTGCATTTCACTCTTCTACCTGTTTGCATGGTGTTAAGCAGTGCGCAAACGCAGGTGCATTGATAACATCCAGTCTTCCTATTATACATTGTATAGCTTTACTGCAGCCCACTTGAAAGAATACTCTGTTCTATTTAGTATACACTGTCTTTTCAAACTAATGCTAGTATGATTATTAGCTTGAATAAAAGTTGCAAGAATAATAAAATGCTGTAAAATAAGACATAGTAAGTGTGCTGGCATAACATAGTTAAAAATTGGCATCCATGTAAAGGAGTACATTATTGAGAAACAAAGTTTGTAAAATAGCTACACAGATGGCAGCTGAAGGACATTGAAGTAACTTCAAGCAAGATAAAGCCAGAACACAAGCAAGATGGTGCTGGAACACTACGTTTTCAGATAATGCAAGACTGAATTTCCTGGACCACCGAATTTAAAAGAATCGAGGACAAATCATAAATTAGAAGAACAAAGAAAAGCTGTTTTACATCGGACTAGAAAACATATTAGACTTTTGGTATAAATATGAGTGCATATAAACCCAGCTTTGGGAATTTCCTATAGAGAGCTGACGTATCTGTATCGCTTGTTTGTAGACCCAAAATAAAATGAGTACAGAAAAAGTGTGCTTAACTGAAGCAGTTTGCCTTCGTGTATTCATTGTACTTAGTACAATACAGTATTAAAGTAGTTGTCACTTTAAGAGTTAAAACTGAAAAGTGCCTTGAATACAAGTATATCAGTAAAATGCAAGTATAGCAGAAACCAGCAGAAAGCAGATAAATGTGCAAACATATATGCATATAATTTTTCAATGGCGAGCCTCAGTTGACAGACCGAATGGTTTCTGTTTGGGACAACTACAGCTTCTTTTTTATTTTATTCAGTCAGTACGTACAGTTGCAGTGCTGCCTCCTCATTGTTTATCCTGTAAAAAGTATCCAGTAGCAGAACAGCTGATCTCTGCAAGTTCTACAGGTCATGTCCATTTACACAGCTGTATCTGCCACCTGTGTTGACCAACTTTTGGGGAAATCAATGAGGGACTTCCACGCTTTCTCGACAGAAGATCTGGCCACCTTTCACACAGAAACTATTAATTCTTTATTTGCTTTTCATTCTACAACCATGGATGCCATAAGACAGAAATGTAAGACTACCTTTCAGGTAGACAGTAATGACAGTCCAGCACATGTATGGTCAGGATTTAAAGATTGGTATAAACATAACTGTAGCACATGTAGTACTTTACTAGGTAAAGTTGATGTCAATGCTTTATGTAAATGCATTATGCTTGACTGGTATCTTAAAAAGCAACATGATTGGTATGACAGTGCATGTTTATGTCTTAAAAGTAATGGTAAACAACCAGATGCATTATGTCCTGTCACTGCATGTAAAATGTTAATTTCAGAGTTACAATATCAGTCAAGTCAGTTATTACAAGATCTTCTGTACATCTTGCTAGACAAAAGTGGCATAAACCCACTGCACATTACAAAACAGATAAGAACAGAGATGAAGTTCATGGTGAACTGACAAAAAGATTTAATAAACTTCTAAGACGCAACCAGAGTGAGTTAAAAAAATTCAGACAACATATGCAAACACTTTTTCAGAAGTGCATAAGAGCTTTAAAGTCAGCAGAACAACATACTGACAAATATAATCTGGTTAGCAAAAAGTTAAAGCAACAGCAGTTAATTGTGCTGATAAGAAATAATTTACGACATACTATTCTACCTTTCGAAAATAGTTAAACGTATACAGCACAAACTTTCATTCAGTTAAAGCAAGGCACTTAAATAGTGTTTTTTCAAACCATTTCATATAACAAAACAGTTCTAGGGCATAGAAATCAAATGAGAGTAGTTAAACGCAGAAAAGACATGACGTCACAAGACTGACATGCATGTATTGTTTTTTCATCAAAACTGCAGCAAAAGGCAAATGACAGCAAATGTAAATCATGTAAATATATCTGTTTTAAGCATGTGTTAGTTAAGTCAATATCTCTTTTGTTTCTTACAATATTTTGTAATTGTATAATAGCATCAAAATAGCAAAGACTCCAGCAAAAACAGTATTCAAAAAGCAGTATTATGCATAGTTAAGCAAATTAGTGTTTATTACTACTGCATTGTAATATCAAATTGCAAGTATATTAATGAATGACTGAAGGTACGAGTAAGTGCTAAAGGAGTTATGGGTTAAACGTCTGGAATGCATGCAAAGAAAAAGTAAGTAATGTGAGCTCAAATCTTTCCAGGCTGAAATGGGTAGTTACAAGGAATGTTGTATAAGATAAAATGTTACTGGTACTGAAATTTATAAGGTCACGGAAACAAGACTGGTTGTCAGGCCAAATGGCTTACGTTTTTCTAAAGCATTATAGTATTCACATACAGCATTAAGCAAAAAGCACAAAAGTCTAATTCTGTTTAATAATTGTAATAAAATGTCACAATTGTGCATACATGTCATTAATAATCTGCAAGTAAATACTGTGAGTACAGTCAGTACATAAGCTATGGTATGCAGTTAAAATAAATGATGCAAGTCCCTTTACAAAAAGGGAGGGTACGAATAGTTACTAGTAACAGTAAACGTCTTTTCAAAATAAGTAAAAGCCATTCCTATTAAGCAAATGTGTAAGAGCAAAGTGTCACAGTCCATGTAACAGCCAAAAGGGCAAGCACACATTCAATTTTCACAGCATAAAGCAAATAAACAATACTGCAATAAAATGGTGTATATTACAGGGGGAAGGTCTTGCTTTCAATTTTACACTAACTGTGTAAACGGTACTGCAGAAGGGACTCAAAGGTGCAAAGTGGTAATACCAAAAGTACATTTTACTGTTTCAAGTAATGTAATTAGCAGGCTTCAGTTTAATGTTAGGTTTGGAAACCTAGACTGAGTGTACATTACAGCCATGTATATACAAATGCAAAAACAATCTGTACAAGCAAGTGTATTTTGTATAGTATATAGTAAATGGTTTATCTATGTAAATAGAAATTTTGCATTCAAGTGTTAAACTGTTCACAAAAATTGCTTCTCAATTCATTTATATGTATAGTAACAAATCAAAGCTTGACATTTGTGACATACGTGTTTTTTTTTTCAAAAAACAAGACTGCAATGCCTTTGCAATAAAATCCTCAAGCATTGTTAGAAAATTACTGTATAGGACATCACTGTATAGAGCCATATTCAGATTCATCCAGTTCTAATAGTAATGGTTGGCATCATTGTGTTAAAAGGTTTTGTTTCCCAATATGTTTCTACTAATATAAACAGTTTTGTATTTTAAAATAAAACAGAAGGGATTTATAGAGTGATAGGTAGGTTTAAAAATGTATAAATGTATGTGCACATCTATTTGCTAGTTAGATGTATATACACATCTGTTACTATAATATATGTAAAAATAATATAGTCAGTTAAATTACATGTATTTCTGTTTACTAGCATACATATATTAAAGGGTTAAACTGGTCTTAGCTAAAAGCAAGTAATCAAATAAATAAAGCAGCATTCATTCATGCAATGTAACAAAGTCAGGTACAGCTTGAGACAAGCTGAATGTTCAGTGTCTGAAACATGCTTTAAGGATTATAAATAAAAATGCAGCTGTGAGACAAGGCATGCAGCATTTAACACAGACATCTGCATTTAATTTGCATCATTCTGAACATCAAAAAGAGGGAATTAATATTTCATAAATAAAATTTAGTAAAAAAAATGCTACATGGGTGCAACATTTGCCAGGAATTCTGTTAGGGGTAAAAGCTACCCCAAACAGCAAGACAGGGATTTCACCATTTAAAATCATGACAGGCAAAAAATGCCCACACAACTACCTTTTGATCCAGAGATTGGACATAACAGACCTTTGTTAAAGGTAGCACAACATCAAAAATGGTTAAAAGACATCATAAAACAGTGCGATTAAGTAACAGAACAAATAGGGCCTTTGTTCTATAAGGTCAAAGTAAAAAGAACAAGACCATGCTAGTCCACAGGAATCAAATGAGTCATTGATTGTTTACAGTAATCAGCAGCAAAATGCATCGCTTTTAAAAGAAGCGGGAGCAGATGCTCAATAAAGTTTATGTTTCTGTTTTTTTAGAAACAACGTACAAGACTAAATGCCAAGCACTGTGCAAAGTTTGTTAAAAGTATTCCCAAAAAGGTTGTTAGGACAAACAAGTTTTGATAAACATGAAAAACGTGATTGTTACTGTAAGTATTGTACTCAGTGGACTCCTTTTGGTAAAATGCCAAACAGAGGGAATCAGACTTGTTTATTACAACATTTCACGAATGACACTAAGTTGGGAAAATGCTACACAAAATAGATCACAAGACAATTTCAGTTGTAAGAAGCATACAGCATGTACCTTTGGGAGAATAACATTTAACACAAATGTAACTGCAAGGTAAGGCATACATAAAGGTAGAAAATAAAATCAAAGACTGACATAAACATTTCAGTAAGCAGCTCAGTCTCTATTAAATGCTGTACATTACCCCCTGAAGATGTAACAATTCTGACAAGGGAAGACATCATACAAAAAAATGTCACAGTGTGTTAATAACAACACAAAAATGAAAATAACTTTGACAGGGGAAAAAACAGGTATCATTTCTACCAATACTCTGTTTATTTGTACAAATAGCACAAAGATACATTGAAAAGGACCATGGGTTAAAATACTTACCATTTTGGGTAATAAGCCAATACTTCATACAGATCAAGTGGTAAAAATACCATCCACATGTACCATGACTGGACAACAATACCAAAAAACAATATTGCACATCAATATTACAAGTTGTAAAAATACCAATTGCAGATTTAAAAGAGCTTGGTATAAAAACTAGTAAAACAAGATATCTCACAGATTGTATATTTACAAGCATAATAAAGTCCTACTATTTAGTAAGTCATTACAAGTATCTTTGATAGACAGATTACAATTTAGTATAAATGGACAATATTGCCTTCAAATTTCAAAAGTGTTTGTTAAAGTGGCACCACAGTTTGTATGTGTGGTTTCAAATAACCCAGTGTTAATAGTAAAAGACAAAAGCTGACACCACCCATAATTGGTGGGACATATTTACAGGATGGTCCTCATCTGGGACCAAATTGCTAAATTGGTTAATACATCCTGTGTTAATAGTTTTAAGAGTCATAATAACAGCTTACAATTGTTTTATATGCTGCAGGTTACAAAGAGTTGCAATAACTCAACAGGTTATGATTGTAAATATGAGCAAAGTCGTAAATGCTGTAAATAGCAATGCTGATGAAACAAATGCAGTCTTTTCTTTAACAGACGTTTAGTCCATTCCTCAAACAAATCAAAAAAATGGGGAACTGAAAGAATACTCTGTTCTATTTAGTATACACTGTCTTTTCAAACTACTGCTAGCATGATTATTAGCTTGAATAAAAGCTGTAAGAATAAAAAAAATGCTGAAAAATAAGAAGCAGTAAGTGTGCTGGCATAGCATAGTTAAAATTTTGCATCCATGTAAAGGAGTATGTTATTGAGAAACAAAGCTTGTAAAATAGCTACACAGATGGCAGCTGAAGGACATCGAAGTAACTTCAAGCAAGATAAAGCCGGAACACAAGCAAGATAGTGCTGGAACACTATGTTTTCAGATAATGCAAGACTGAATTTCCTGGACCACCGAATTTAAAAGAATCAAGGACAAATCATAAATTAGAAGAACAAAGAAAAGTTGTTTTACATCAGACTAGAAAACATATTAGACTTTTGGTATAAATATGAGTGCATATTAACCCAGCTTTGTGAATTTCCTATAGAGAGCTGACGTATCTGTATCGCTTGTTTGTAGACCCAAAATAAAATGAGAACAGAAAAATCATGCTTAACTGAAACAGTTTGCCTTTGTGTATTCATTGTACTTAGTACAATACAGTATTAAAGTAGTTGTCACTTTAAGAGTTAAAACTGAGAAGTGCCTGGAATGCAAGTATAGCAGTAAAATGCAATAGCAGAAACCAACAGAAAGCAGATAAACGTGCAAATGTGTGTATATAAATTTTCACCACTCTTCTCAGTACTGCAGGCCATGATTTCACAGTTGCTATGGGTGATCTGTAACTATTATCAGCATATTTCCTTTTCCTGCAGTTTTGCTTTTCATACAAAATATTGGGCCGGATTCACGAAGGCTTGCATGGAGTCTTAGAGTAGAGTAAGACTCCATGCAGCCATCATGTCCGACGAGCGATCCAGGAACAGCCTGTAGGGGCGTGTAAGAGAGCTCCTAAAATGGCTCTTAAACGGACAGGGCTGGGATATGCAAATTACCTCTATTGCAGGTGAAAGGCATGCAAATGAGGTAGATTTGTAATTCAGGAAACCCAAACCTGTCCGAGTAAGAGCAGTGTTATTTGCAGAAATGTACTCAGTTGACAACTGAGTACCGTTCTGCAAATAGCAAAACAGAGCCGTGACAGCTCCAAATAAAGATTGAATCCAGTGCAGGAAGCATGCCAATGGCCAAATATACGGCCATTGGAAATGTTTCCTGATGCAATATGAAAATAAGAATATTTTTTTTTTCACCAATTTCCGAAGTTTAAGCGTAGTGAAGCACCGCGCAAATGGGCTATGCTCTAAAACCCAGAATACTAAAAATTAAAACCCACAAATGTGGATTTTATTGAAATTGTTAATGTACAATGCAAGGGAATGGCAGGCTGAAGACAACATGGCCACCGAGTAGAGGTTGCTAAGGGGGGAAGCTCAGTCTAAGAGATGTAACCAATCATCAGTAGGCAGTCCTATGTAAATGAGTGTTAGGATAGTGAATTGCAAGTTTACATAGCAAATAAGCACAGTCAGTGGAGTGTAGGAGTAGGATATGGTGAGTAACAGAGTAGAAGATAGGTGACATCACGAGGGGGGTATGTATGAAAGAAGTGAAGCTCATTGGAGCAGAGTGGCATGTGTCAGCTGTCATTTATACATCATGGAAAGAGGTGTGTCAACAGGTAGGCTAGGGAAAGCCAAGAAATGGAAGGTGTATGCCGTGGATAACACCAAAGTTTCTTGCTGAATGGGTATGCGCGTGTGTGCACGTGTGTAAACCTGAGTAAGACAGAGTGCGCGTGTGTAAGTGTGAGTGCACGCATTTAAGCCGGAGTAAGCATGTATAAGGCTGTTTAAAGAGTTGTAAGTGCATTTGCGCTGGTGTGCATGTGGTTTAACCTGAATAAGCAAGTTTTAGTACATGTAAGCATGTGTGCGCGCATGTTAGCTGCTGTGTGCGTGTTTGTGCTTGTGTGTGCGGCGCTCCCCCCTGAGGAAACAGAAAGGAAAAACGAAGCACAACAAATAGTAGGAAGCTACCAGGGAATACTAGCAGAGCTAGCAGGTGAAAATAATCAGAATCAGGCAATTACACAGGCAGTACATTAGCCCAGCCCAGCCTAGCACTTAAAACTCTGCAAACAACAGTCCAGTATGTTTCTCACAACAGACACTGCAGTAAGCTAATAGAAGTGAAAACTGAAAAAGCTTTACTGAGACAAAGAAATGTTAGGGGCTGCCATTGCTGTTATAAGGCGACCTATGCAACATGCTGAGAGTGGTGACAATGAAAATGCTGCTGGACAACCCACAGTGAGGAGACGGAGAAGAGTGTACAGGCCCAGGGTAACCTACCAGGGGCTACATGAGCTGGAGATAGTGGAGTGCTATAGAGTGGACAGAGACCTCCTGCAGCAAATTGTTGAGCTGTGCAGGTCACGCCTCACACACAGAACCAACAGAGGGGAAACCATCCCAGTGGAAACCAAGGTATGTGTTGGCCTAAGAATATTAACAACAGGTACCTTCCAGAGACCAACTGCTGATATGATGGGGATATCACAGGCATCAGCATCCAGGGTACTACACCAGTTCCTGGATGCCATGTCAGCACATGTCAGTGATCATGTATATTTCCCCAATTCCCATGAGGTATTGGCCAGCAATATGCGTCTCTTCCAGCAAATAGCGGAATACCCTGAGGTAGTGGGTGCAATAGACTGCATGCACATACACATCAAAGCACCAGCCGGTGAGCAGGGTAGGGTCTACTTCAACCGCAAGGGCTTCCCCTCCATCAACTGCCAGGTCATGTGTGATGCCCAGGGCAAAATACTGAATGTGTGTGCAGGCTGCCCTGGAAGCTACCATGATTCCCATATCTGGCATCTGACGCAGCTGTACCAGACATTTGCCAATGGGGACATCCCACATGGTCACCTAATGGAGGATGCTGGCTATGCACTGGAGCCGTGGCTGATGACACCCATCAGAAACGCACACACACCTGAACAGGAATGCCATAATGAGGCACACGCACAAACACATAATGTAATAGAGCATGTGTTTGGGCTGCTCAAGACACGGTTCCACTGCTTGGACACATCTGGTGGAGCCTTGCAGTATTCACCAACTACATGTACCCAAATTATCATGGTATGTGCTATGCTACATAATATGATCCTGCGAAAACAGCTGCAGCAGGACCAGCATAGGCCTGGGCCAAACAGCCCCCCACCATTGCCAAGGCCATCACAGGCAGAGCGTGACTCGGAGGAGGAACAACCTGAGCCTGCCCCAGTAGGCAGAAGGAGGTGTGCCCAGTATGCTTTGGCCTTGTCAAAGAGGCAACGCATAGCACATACACTGGCTCAGTAGGAACTCTGGAAATGATACCTCTCTCCGACTCGCACATATAGTAAAAGGGATGCCTAAGTTGACACTAACTGCTTTCAAACATGTACAGGGAGTGTAGTATGTGCATCCGACATAGGAAGCCCTGCAGCACCACCTAAGGCATGATTGCCATGTGGTAAGCAATATAAAGCAGTGCTAAACAGCATTTACCACCATGTAGTATATGCAAACAAAATCGCACACACCAACTAGCACAACTGTGGTCAATGTTCAGTAATATTGGGCAACATCCAGCAATGTTGGTGAATATTGAGCAATATTGGACAAGCCTAGTCTAAGTAGGGCATAGATGAACAAAAGCCAACATGCTCATATTTGCTTAATGGGCCCTTAAGCAGTCTGGTCTGCTCACTATGAAAATATAAAGCAGTGATGGGCCTCAAACCCAGGATACTGTGCACTATAGCCAAAGTACTGAACCACTAAACCATGACAGTATTGCAGTGGTCAGCCTGTATGAAGGAATGTTGATAAGTCTATGCAAAGTATTTCATGGAAACCCTGCAGGCACAGCATAATCCTTGTCGAGTTATGACACAAAGGTGAGTCCTGCAGTGAGAACAGAACCTGACTTCCAACACACACAGTATAAATGTTAATATCGGTCATGTTCACACACATCAACCAATGTAGTGGACCTCAGATGGCAACATACTGAAAGCTCACACTGGGCATGCTCACACACTTGAATAAATGAGACAAATGTCAGGCAACAAAACACGGAATGACAGAACTGGGCATGCTCACACACTTAGGCCATGTCTGAGTACAGCAGTGGGTCACGCATATCTGGCAGTTGCATGTGTTAACCCAGCAACCTGTCACTATACAGCAATCCGCCCTGTGCACACAGTCATATGACAACAGACACATCTATAATATAGTGGAACCCTGTCATAATCAAATATGTTCTGCAGATACTAAAGTTGTTCATAGAAACTGGTAAAGCAAACATGATAAAGACCTGCAAACAGTATCAGCAATAAACATTGTGCATCTTGAACATTAGCATAGGTTCGGAGGTCGATACTAGGCTATCTTCCCTAGGGCATTTACAAGCCTAGCCAGAATGTGTTTGGCATTCGCAACCCTGTCAGATTACTACACTATGTGTGTGACTAGTAGGTCACACAAGATAGCCCAGGTACGTTTAGGCTAGTGTGCCTCTGTCTAGCTGGGAAACAGAAGATATCCCAGGGGTAAACATACGATCACCCATACAGTCGTCAAGATGTTTCCAGTAGGTGGTCAGTGGGTGGCTCTGCCTATGTGAAACTGGAATTACATTCTGGAGTGAGTGGAGCCTCTGGGATAAGAATCTGTCCCACCACAATGTCCTATTAACATCTGTGCTGAGTTATATGCACCTGGAGTGTGTAGCTCCAAGGGAGTCAGATATCCTGAGGTGGAGCATGTCCAGTAATTCTGGGTTGGGTATATCTGTAAACAACAGGCACACATCATATCCGAGTAGGTGGTAAATGACTGAGTAGGGCTGGAGTTACTGCATCTGAACTGTGCAGGGCATCTGTGTGAGTCCCTAGATCTGCTTGGTGAGGAACTTCCGTGGCCAGTACAGTTGCTGCAGGTGTCGGGTAAGGTGCACCCCTAATGTGGCATTGTAACCAAGCATGGATGTGATGAGTATAGGGGCACAATGACCTCACTCGATCTAGATGTGAAACCATATGGGATAAGGTGGCCCACATAGAAGGTGTGTCCAACCACTTTGGCAACGTGAATGTCAAAGGCGACAGTACGAACAAATCATGTCCCCAAACCCCTAACAACTCCTACCGTATGTAATGGAGTACTACCTATGTGGTAATGTGTGGGAATGTTGTTATTCACAAAGGGGATGACTATGCAACTAATGGGATTTAGCTGTAGGCCATGGCTCAGGCACCAGTCATCCATCTCTGTGAGACCCTGTTTGAGTATGCATGTGGCAGCTGGAGAGTTGATCATGGCACCCAGTTTGCAGTCAAGTGCAAACATGTTCAACCATATTCCCCCTGTGGTAGCCTGTACATCATACAAATATATACTGAACAAGAGAGGTCCCAGGACCAAGCCGTGTGGGATGCCACGTGTAACTGGTGTATAGTCAGACATGGCACCTGCAATTCTGACCATGTGGGTGCTATCCCTGATCCAGGTATCAATCCATTGTGTGAGATATGTGTCCATATCGACGCTGGTGAGCCTATGCATAATAGCCCAATGGGTTATTGTGTTGAAGGGTTTAGCAGGGTTCAGGTAGGCTGTGTGGACAGCCGCCTCTATGTCGATGGACCTGTTAGCCATTTAAAGAATACAAACAGGTTCAAGAGGCAAGATTTGCCCACAACAATGCTGAAATGTGTAGGACACAGTGTCTGTAGGTTCCCGATGTCTATGTGTATGAGTCCCATGACAATACGCTCCATAGCTTTGCAGAACAGGCTACTTAGGCTTATAGGGCAATATCGTCTGTGGTCCATTGTGGCACCAACTGTGTGGAGTGGGACCACTCTTGCTGTACGCCATTCCTTGGGTACATATCCTGTGGTAACTCCGATATTGAACAGTGATGTAATGTGAGGGTTGCGTCTGTCATGATGCTCATGTAAGATGCAGGCTGGGACACCGTCTGGTCACATTGATACTGTGATGTACTCTTTGGGGAGGGCAGCACTCACCTGTTACTGTGTGATATCAGGGAGGTTATACTCTGTTGGGATGGATAGTTGCTCCTTAGGGGGGATGGGTGGGAGACATCTGCACTGAACCTGTTTGCCAGGATATTGGCAATGCCAGTGGGTTCAGGGTAGGTTTAGTCAGTATGCACTGACTCACAGCATATCAGTGAGTGTCCACCCAGGTTCCTGGCATAACTGAAGAAGGCCGTGTGATAGTCCTACGTGTCTGTTGCAATTGTCTGGTAGAAGCGGCCCTTAAAAAAGTTCATGAATGATCATAGCTGTCTGCTAGTACAGATCACAGATGCCTTCCCAGTTTGGGATTGTGGTCTATCATGTAGTAGCTTCCTCCTGATGTTGTACAGCTTATTAATGGCTGGGGTCTACCACACAGGTCCCCTGCCATTGGAGTAGTGAGTCCTGTTGTTATTTGGTATAGCACAATACATGCAGTCCGCTAGGTGTCCATAGAATGTGTATGTAAAGGATGCAGCAGTGTGAGCCGTATTTGCCACTGTCTCAGGGTCTCTGAAGGATACCACCTTGCTTCGGTGATGTGAGACATTGGCTCATGATAAGTTCAGCAAGATTAACCAGGATGGGTGTGTGGAGGGTATATGTATGTCCAGTGAGATACATGTATGTTCTGACCTTACCAATGAGGGGCATATCACTGTTGTGGAACATAGAGTTCCCATGCTGGTGATGATCAGGTCCAATATGTATTCCCCCTTGTGGCTGTGCTGACTGATTGTGCCATAGCATATGAGTCTACAAATTGTAGCGACTGTTGGGTGAGGGTGTCGGGGCTTGAGTAGTATCCCCAGTCAATATTTGTGTATATGAAGACACACAATATAATGGTGTCTGTGGAGACCTTCATATTCTCCATAGTTCCCACGAAAGCTGAGAGTGGTCCCTGAGTTTGGGAGAGTGCTCTGTAGCAGGCAACAAAATGAAAGGCAGTATTGCACAATAGTAGTTGTATATGTATGGTCTGTGATGCTTTGTGCAGTGCTACTAACCCAGAGGTGAGTGTATCTGTGATGTATATGGATACTCCCCCTAGTTATGTTGTCTGTTCCAAGTCTTGTTGCCAGACAGCATGGTATGAAACATAACCTGGTAGTGCTGGTGTGCATAAGCGAGCCTAAACCAGGTGTCTGTCAGTGCACAGATATCACTATCCTCCATACTGAGGAGAGTCGTCAGTGGCCGCAATATGAGGTTAACACGACTGTTGTTGAGCAGCATTACCCTTAGTTTCATTTAACCTGTAATGTCTATGGAGGTGTGTTTGTCTTCTGAGCCCTGCTTAAAAAAGGCACTACGGTGGTAGCAAGAGCCTTAGCCAGCATTCCAAAGTCCAAGGGTGACAGGTGCAAGCTGTCCATAGTGAAGCTACGTGGCATGTTGAGCATGTCACCATAGGCTGCAGACACTGTATCCCCTATGAATTAAACAAATTTGTTAGACAACTGTTAAATGTGATATGTGTGTCCGTATACTGTGACATCATACTTGGTGGGTGTAAGATGCTAGACAAGGTCAGGGTCATACTGGCCTGGGCTACATGATCAGAGTGTTCCTCCATGTATCATGTCATGTTGTCCAGGGAGTAACATCTGAGGTTATACACACCAGCATGGACAATGATGGTGCCAGTCCTGTACTTGCTTTGGAGTGACCTGACTGCCTGTGTTATGCGGCAGATCCTGGCACCCAACAGACAGCCCAAAGTGACTATTCCCTTGTCAGGGCTGGAGAGTGGTACGTCAGTGTGTCTGACAATAAGCGTCACCTATTACAAGTGTATTAGATGTGTTGTTTAGCCCAAAGGGCAGTGACTGTGTGGCACACTGACATTGTGAACTATGTGATATGTGGGTATTGTAGTGTGGTAGCAGGTGTGTGCATGTCTGCTTTGGAGGTCTCTGCTGCTTAGGTAGAGTACATATACAGCATCCGAGTATGTCTATGTGTGATAATGTGGTTTGAGTGCTGTTGCTAGAGGAAATGTGAGACTGATATGTGGTGTATGTGGTTACCTTCACCACCTGATAGACTGTGCCAGTCATGGGTCGAGAGAGTTCAGCACCCTGTATGTCTATATAGGTGCATCTCACACATATATCTGAGTTTGTCGGGAGGAGGAGAGGGTTGTCTGTGTACATGAGGCAGATATGACATTGTGTCAATATCACAATATCCACCAGCTGAACTGAAGAGTACACACGAAACCAACCCCTGGACATGCCAGGATATTATCATGACATACTCTGTAGCCTGATCACAAAGGATCAGTAGGGTGTTAAGTGTGTAAAAGAGTATAACAGGGATCAGTGCTCATGTTCGTTGGTGTTTTGTAAAGAGTAGCTGAGAAGGAATCCAGACTGAATCATGACAACCCCTTCAGCTATGTCATAAATAGCAATGTACACCCATATATGTCCTGAGTCAGGGCCAACTGTACCTGAGTGACAATGCCGACATTATGACAGACACGCCCGTATGTATATACCCATCTCCCACTGACAATAGTCCACATCATCATACCAGGAGATATCACATGTAGAATGGATGAGCAGCTACCCCCACTGCCAAAAGCATGGCAGCAAGTGGAATACATTGATTCCCAATATGTGTCATGCACAAACTACAGAACAAACAGATCATACACCTGAACAGTCAGCTGAACCTCACCCCCTACACAGGATGTGGAACCATTGAATGTGTCACAGCTACATATGGCACTCCCCACAAGTGTTGGTGCACAACACACCATGGGAAGTCAAGTCCAGTACGCCTATGAAGTCTGATCTGCAAGGTCATGGAGTCCATCATGGTTGCAGTCATAAACAGAGCTATTGGAAGCTGACATACACACAACCCTACCAACTGTGGTATGTTCATGTGCGGATCGTGGTTCCCAAACATGCTAGATTGTTTGCAAGGCAGCCACCCAAGACATACATTAATTAACACATCTACACATGTGTCACATAGACTTTGAATAGCCCTTTATCAACATCCCAGACACATGTAGCATCCACAAAATCAACAAGCTGTGCATAAATATGTGTTGACATATGATGGAAAGTCAATGTGTCCACAGATAGATCACACAACGTAAGGAATCTGAGGTCTTGTGCAAGCAGTTGACACCTGCTGACCCACATGGACCATTCCTGGAATGGCATAAAACAAAGTGTACACACATCACCATGTCCAGTCTGATGATGTCACCATCCTACAAATACAGCCGGAGAAGGAAAACCAGTCAGTAAAGCAAATAGTGTGCCGTGTTAATGCGTCTCTCTCTCTCTAGTATCATAACATAGTTAGATAGGGGTTTGAATCCTACAAACAGTGTGTGTGTGTGTGTGTGTGTGTGTGTGTGTGTGTATGTGTGCAGTTTCCTTTGAAAGGTGTCCTATCCTACAAATACAGCCGGAGAAGCAACCAGCCAGTAAAAAGCAATAGCGTGCCATGGAAATGCATCTCTCTCTCTATCATAGCCCGGTAGGGGTTTGGTTTGAAGTGTGTGTGTGTGTGTGTGTGTGGTGGGGGGTGTGTGTGTATGTGTGCAGTTTCCTTTGAAAGGTGTCCCCTTTTTGGAGACTGTGAAAACTCACTAAAAGAGGTACATTCCTCTTTGGAAAGACTGATGATGTCACCATCCTACAAATACAGCCGGAGAAGGGCAACCAGCCAGTAAAGCAAATAGCGTGCCATGCAAATGCATCTCTCTCTAGTATCAGAACATAGCCCGGTAGGGGTTTGAATCCTGCAAACAGTGTGTGTGTGTGTGGGGGGGGGTGTATGTGTGCAGTTTCCTTTGAGAGGTGTCCCCTTTTTGGAGACTGTGAAAACTCACTAAAAGAGGTACATTCCTCTTTGGAAAGACTGATGATGTCAGCATCCTACAAATACAGCCGGAGAAGGGAAACCAGCCAGCAATGCAAATAGCACGCCATGTTAATGCGTCTCTCTCTAGTAGCATAACATAGTTAGGTAGGGGTTTGAATTCTGCAGATGCTGACTGTGTGTGTGTCACTGTTGGTCAATGCGGTGTGGGTTTTGCTTTTACTATGATATGACATAGTATGATTACAACAGTAAATGCATTGCACACATCAGGTATCTGCGTGGCAAATATATATGTGTACATGTCCCCTCAATCAGTACATAGGTGTGAAGCCTGCATACTACATGAATACATTTGTTTCCATTGACAGGTTTTGCCGCTGCTTCTCAGATCATAGGTCACATATGTATGTATGTGACAAGGCCATCCACTGTCGTGTTCTGTGGCACACACACCCATGACAGTTACTTAAGAGTAGTGTGAGTGAGGGTATATACCTGGGGTATATGTCAGACATGGTCATACACAACAAAGTCTGCCAAGAATGGACAGTATTTATAGGTGTATGACTGCCTTGTGGATATGCATTCAGGCCTCTAATGTCTTATGTGATACACCGTGGGACTCCACAATACCTATGTATATGTGGATGCCAAGGGACACATGACATAACATGGGCCTTTATGTACACAGTGGTACCCAACATACATGTTGAGGGCTACCACCTGTGTGGTACTGATGGGATAGTATGTATAGTACATGAGGATGACTGTGCCATAGTCGGCTTACTGCTATACAGCAAGTATCAGACAACAGGTATCTGTCTGTATGATACCCTTGTGTAGGATATGCGTCCCTTCCAGGGAATGCATTGTAGGCCAATCCATGCATTTCCAGATTTGGATGGACACATTCCTAGTGTGTCTGCATGTACCTAAGGGGGCTATATGACAAACAGGTGTGGTCACAGTAATGGGTGGCGGTCATTACCACTGGTTAGTTTTATAGCGTAGCACCGGAAGGATCCAATTGATACTGGGTTCCCTACATTTGTCAGGACATCATCCAATGATTGCTTATAGTCATGCTGTTGAGGTTGTGTATACTACCAGACCGCAAATCATTGACAGATATTAATGGTATCACCCACAGCATAGTGTCAACCCATGTCATACACATGTCTACCCATGTTAGTACATAACTGTAGTAGAATGCATACTGGCCATTGAAAGATGCTATGAGATGTTAACAATGTGTACAACAGGATATGCCACACATCCCATGTGTCCACTATGCACGTACATCCAGACAGTGCGCACCCACCACATTCACAGATGTACACTTGCTAATCTGTACTGCACACATCACACATGTACTGTCCACTCACTAACACATGCTGGCAACACATTACACTTCAGCCAAGTGGCACATGGGTGTATAATACATACTCAGACCTAACAGTGGTGTAAACAATGCTACATTGACAATCAGAGCTTTGATGCATAGTGTCTGCTCAGATATACCTACAAGGATGTAGTTACACTTCCTTGTTGACAACTTGCTATTATTGCTACACTGCTATAGTGTCACCCTGTGCATCAGCACCATGTTAGCCTGTCCCTCCGTCAATAATGCAGATGACAGGAGGCGGCACAGGTATCATCATATGCATAGGGCATTTTGTTGTTTGCCATAGCCTGACATTGACCCATCCAATCAACATGTCTGTATGTGTGTGTGTGTGTGTGTGTGTGTGTGTGTGTGTGTGTGTGTGTGTGTGTGTGTGTGTGTGTGTGTGTGTGTGTGTGAGGGACAACAGTACAGAATGGGCCAATGTTGATGTATTGTGTGTGTGTGTATGTGTGAGCCCTAGTTGTTTGCTTAATGTGTGTGTGTCTACATGCATACAGCTCCACCATGTGGCTGCCATATATGGTGGTTTGTGGGACAGCCACAGACTGTACCTGCTAGGCTGTACAGATCACTGTCTCTGGCCATGGACACAGTACCTGTGCCTGGCAGGGGTGCTACGGACAGTATCGGGTACCAACCCTGACTGGGTACTGTCATCAGAGGCAGAGGTATGATGACTGGACCCATGTCCCTGCTGGGACTGGCCAGAGCCACGTGCACATGATCTACTGGGATGGTCAATGGACAGGCCAGCCCCAGCATTGCTGGGGCTGGTACTGCCACTACGGGAGCGACTGTGAACTGTGGGCCATCTGTGACCACTGCCAGCTGTTGCTGTTGCTGGCATGCGTCCACGTCGATGTTGCAACCGTCCCACATGGTCCTGGCTCAAGGAAGACATGTTGTGGAGGGCATCTATTGTCTGCCCCCAACTTCTATCAATGACCTTGGTGTAAGTCCGGATGGCACCGGCAAGGTCACGGATGTTGTCATTGATAGCGGTGTAATGTTCCCTCTGCGCCCTAAGTCCCTGTCTGGTGTACCATTCCATATGTGCCTGAGCCTGCATTACAGCCCGGAACATACTAGTCGTCGTAAGACCTGTGAGGGCACGCCTGCCAGGGGCAATACGACCAGTGGTGCTCCCCCGAGAACCCCTGGACCTCTGCCTATGTGGTACCATTCCGGGTCTACGGCTATGGCTGCTGTGAGGGGATGCAAGTGCCATGGGTACCACACTCTCCTGGTCAATGCCAACTGTATGCTGTCCCTCGCCTATGGCCATTGATGGTGAGGGATGTATTGACAGTATGAGTGTGAGCATAGATGGGGTTGAATGCTGTGTACTGTCGATTGGCGGACCAACGACAGACCCTGTCAAATCTCCCTGTGTCAAAATACATGTGACATCATCACCACTATTCATGGCAGTGGCTTCAGGTCGGCTGCTGGTTTCGCCAACCTCTAACTCAGCACCTGTGAGAGGAAGACAGGAAACACACTTTACGATCAGCACATGCACACATGGACACATGCACACATGCACACATGCACACATGTACACATGCACACATGCACACATGAACACATGCACACATGCACGCATGCACACATGAACACATGCACACATGAACACATGGACGCATGAACACATGGACACATACACACATGAACAAATGCACACGGGAACACATGCACACATGCACACATGCACACAGGAACACATGCACACTCCTCACTACAGCAGATACACACATACAACAGCAATCCGAAACATACTCAATAGTGGTTGAAGGTGGGTGACAGTATCACAAGGCAAACAGTCACGTCACACGTGTCAGCATGCAGAATATGTGTTGATCAAGTCCATGCAGAGTGAGTGTAGACAGCCATAGTTAATGACAGTGTACATGGCTGTGGTGCATGTGTGTACATGTTCAGTGATTGCCTACACCCTGGAACACAATGTGTACAAGGACACGACATTTCTGTGCAAGTATTATAAGCTCTGCAATGTCCTGTGCACCATCACTCACAGGTATACATACCATGGCTGCATGTGTTATCTGTGTGTCACATGGATTTCCATGTCTGAATGCAGTGTCTGTGTCTGTAGCAGATAATTGTGGACATATGTATAGCACATGCATGCTATGTACACACACGGGATGAGTTGTGCATGTATACGTGATGGAATACCAATCCTGGACATGGCCATTGTACAGTGGTTATGGTGAATGTGGGTCATATTCCAGATATGCCAGTGCCAGCCATGACATTGCATGGTACATGACTGCAACATTCAACATCACACATACCCAATGTGTGTCATGTGACCTATATACCCAATATCATTCCAGGACAAATATGTGTCACTTTGTACAGAATGCGACTGCTATGCATATTGTGTATAGTTGCATATGTTTGCACACACACAACATGCTATGCATAATGTGTATAGGTGCATATGTGTGCACACACACAACATGGAGGTGCAAAGCAATGACAGCTATGTGTAGTACTGTGGTCACTGTAACGGTATGGGGTGTAGTACCATTAGCCATCATCATCATGCATCATGTGGTCACTCAAGGCCACTAAAGTGTGCTAGACCACCACCTAGCATGCTGTACCTGAACCGCAGTGCCGTGGCTAAGTTCACAATTACACAGCCACATTGCACAAGGGTGTGTGAGGTGCCCAATAGGGAGCATTGCCTAACATGACTGTGTTATGTGTTGAAGAGTGCTGCACAGCCCCATGCTAGGCCCCTACCCCTCAGGTATATTATCTGTGGTGTGTGGATGACATGTGGGATACTGAAGTGTGGCAGCGGGTGTCCGGTTACACTATGTGTAGCATGTTAAGGTGTACTGCGTATGACAGACATGTTATGTTGTGTACATGTGTGTCAACTATGCCTATCCAATGTGCAGTACAGTGTTGCCACATTTGTGTCTGGTGCTCTGTGCATTGCATGTGATTGAGGCAGCTACTGACTTTACTGAGATGTTTAACGTCTCACAGCAAACATGCACAGCATGCCTTATGTGTAGGTGTGTTATGTGTACATGGCCTACACCTCACCTATGACATGCACATTTCAATACCAATTTTAAAGTGTTAACACACTCACTAGCATGTATCGTCTGCTCTGCTGTCACACCAGAGGGACCTACAAGAATATGACACAGTTTGTCAGTGGCCACAACGGTGGCATTGCTACTGTAAGTGCGCAAAACTACAGCAGAACAACAGGCATAGGTGTATGGATACTATTCAAAATATCAGTATTGCACACAATAGGCAGCATAACTGCTAAACACAGTACACATCTCACATATGCATAATCTAACAATACAGGTAACAGTAGTCTACAGCTAGTGCATGTTACCTGCATGCTCCATGTCACCATGCTGGGTGGCTCTGGCCTCCATGATGACACATGTGTGATGTTGTTGCTGCTGTAGACCACCAAGAAGAACTGAACACTCACAGTAAGTCACTGTTCAAACTTAGCCTTACTACAGGATATGTACCCAAAGAATGGTGTACTGCTACAATGGTCCCACTCCACAAAGGTGGTGCCACAACGGACCGCGTAAACTATCGCCCCATAAGCCTGACTAGTCTGGTCTGTAAAGCTATGGAGCGTATTATCATGGAACTCATAAACAAAGACATTGGGAGCCTCCAGACACTGGACCCTACCCAATTCGGCTTTGTTAAGGGCAGATCTTGCCTCTTAAACCTAGTTGATTTCTTTGAAATAGTTACCAAAGCCATAGATGAGGACAAGGTAGTCCACACAGCCTACCTGGACCTTGCAAAAGCCTTCGACATAATACCCCACTCGGGCATCATAAATAAGCTTACCAGCTTAAATATCAACCCCTATATCACAAGATGGGATGCAAACTGGCTCAGAGATAGAACCCACATGGTCAGAATCGCAGGTGCCATGTCCGAATCCAAACCAGTTACAAATGGTGTCCCACAGGGCTCAGTTCTGGGACCTCTCTTGTTAGGTATATACTTCTCTGAGGTTCAGGCTAACACAGGGGGATTATGGCTGACAAAGTTCGCAGATGACTGCAAACTGGGGGCCATAATCGAATCTCCAGCTGACACAAGCATCCTCCAAAAGGGTCTCACAGAGAAGGATGCTTGGTGCCAGAGCCACTGCCTCAAGCTAAATGCTAAAAAGTGCATAATCATCCCCTTTGGGAAAAACAAGGTGCCCACAAATTACCAAATAGGTGGTAAATCATTAAGTATGGAAGAAGTAATTAGAGATTTGGGGACCAACGTAGATAGTAATCTCTCCTTTGATAATCATGTTGCCAAAGTGGTTAGAAAGACTTTCTATATAACCCACCTTATCACGAAAGGATTCGCATCTAAATCGAGAGAGGTCATTGTGCCCCTCTACTCGTCACTCATCAGGCCCATAATTGAATACAATGTCCCTTTTGGGATGTACCTTACCCGACACCTGCAGCAACTGGAGAGACCCCAAAAGTACCTCAACAAGAGGATCATGGGCTACAAACAGATGTCCTATGCAGCTCGACTAAAGAAACTCCAGCTCTACTCAGTTGCTTACTGCCTACTCAGAGGCGATCTATGCCGGACGTACAAAGTCATGTCAAACCCAGAATTAATGGACATGCTCCACCTCAAAAAATCCAAGTCCCTTAGAGCTACATGCTCCAGGGACCTAAACCTCAGCACAAAAATAAATAGGACATGCTGGAGGGACAGATTCATTTCCCAGAGGCTCCCCTCACTCTGGAATAGAATCCCAATTCATGTTAGACATAGCCCCTCGCTGACCCTCTTCAAGTGAAATTTGGACGCGTGGATGGGAAATCGCAAATTCACCCCTGGGATCTCTCCTGTGTCCCTGCTAGACAGAGGCACAGTAAACTAATCTTAAAAGGGTACCTTCTGTGACCTACTTTACAGAGGCAAAGTAGGCTAATCTAATAGGGAGGCGGAAGCCAAATACACTCTGGCTAGGCTTATAAATGCCCTAGGGCAGATAGCCTAATATCTACCTATGAACCTATGAACCTATAAGGAGCCACCACACTTAGGAGCAGTTCCTCCACTCTGATGAGGGGGGGATGTATGGCCACCCCACCACCTGTGGCAAACTGTTGTCTATGGATATCAGACACACGCCACCGGACATAGGTTCATACTAGGCTATCTGCCCTAGGGCATTTATAAGCCTAGCCAGAATATGTTTGGCTTTCGCCACCCATTTTAAATTTATTTTGCTATGCCCTTTTTCGAGGTTAGTATACTGTGCCTCTGTCTAACAGTGACACAGAAGTGATACCCGGGGTAAACCTACGATCTCCCATCCACTCATCAAGAGTCCTCTTGAAGAGAGTCAATGAGGGAGTCTGCCTAACCTGGACTGGGATTTTATTCCAGAGTGAAGGAGCCTCTGGTTATGAATCTGTTCCTCCAGCATGTCCTATTTATTTCAGTGCTGATGTTCAAGTCTCTTGAGCACGTAGCTCGATGGGATTTGGATTTTCTGAGGTGCAGCATGTCCATTAATTCGGTTGGACATGGCTTTATGTCAGGCACAGATCGCCTCTGAACAGGCGGTATGCCACTGAGTAGAGCTGGAGTTTCTTTAACCGGCAGCATATGGCATCTGTTTGAGCCCTTTGATCCTCTTGGTGAGGTACTTTGGGGTCTTTCCAGTTGCTGCAGGTGTCTGGTAAGGTACATCCCAAAAGGCATTGTACTCAGTATGGGCCTGATGAGGATGAGTAAAGAGGCAAGATGACCTCCTGACCTAGATGTGAATCCCTTCATGATTAGGTGGGCTATATAAAATGTTTTTAACCACTTTGCCGTGGTTGTCAAATGAGAGATTGCTATCAACTTGGGTCCCCAGGTCCCTAATTACTTCTTCTGTACTTAATGGATTACCACCTATGTGGTAATTGTGGGCACTTTGTTTTGCCAAAGGGATGACTATACACGGCATTTAGCTTGAGGCCATGGCTCTGGCACCAGTTGTCTGTTTCTATGTGGCCCTTTTGGAGGATGCTTGTGTCGGCTGGAGAGTCGATTATGGTGCCCAGTTTGCAGTCATCTGCGAACTTGGACAGCCACAAGTCCTTCCATGTTGGCCTGTACCTCCGAGAAATATATACCGAACAAGAGAGGTCCCAGGACTGAGCCTTGTGGGACACCACTTGTAACTGGTTTGGAGTCTGACATGGCTCCAGCAATTCTAACCATGTGGGTTCTGTCCTTGAGCCAGTTTGCAATCCATCTAGTGACATAGGGGTTTATATTTAAGCTGGTGAGCTTATCTATAATGCCCGAGTGGGGTATTGTATCGAAGGCTTTGTGGACCACCTTCCCCTCGTCAATGGCCTTGGTGACTGTTTCAAAGAAATTGACCAGGTTTAAGAGGCAGGATCTGCCCTTAACAAAGCCGAACTGGGTAGGATCCAGTGTCTGTAGGTCCCCAATATCTTTATTTATGAGGTCCATGATGATCCTTTCCATAGCTTTGCAGACCAAGCTAGTCAGGCTTATGGGGTGATAGCTTCCAGGATCCGTTGAGGCACCACCTTTATGGAGAGGGACCACTGTTGCTGTACGCCACTCTTTGGGCACATATCCCGTAGTAAGGCTGAGATTGAACAGTAGTTTTATGTTTGGGTTTAGCTCTTCTTGGAGTTCATGTTGGACAAAGCCTGGGACACCGTCTGGTCCCATTGATGCTGTGTTTTTTGCTTTGGAGAGGGCGGCTCTTACCTGAGCATCTGAGATGTCAGGGGGGTAGCACTCTGCTGGGATAGATATTTGCTCTTTTGGTGGGGAGGGGGGGGAGAAGTTTGCGCTGAACCTGTCAGCTAGGATGTTGGCAATGTCTGTGGGTTCAGTGTATTTTTTGTCATTTTGGACTAATTCTGAGCATATCTGGGAATTACCACCCAGGTTCCTAACATAACTAAAGAAAGCCTTGTGATTATCCTTAGTGTCCTGTGCAATTTTTCTCTCAAAGCTGACCTTAGACAATTTTATGAGTGCCCTAGTTTTTTGCTAATACTGATCAGTGATGCCTTCCCTTTTTGGGATTTTGCTCTATCATTTAGTAGCTTCCTCCTTCTATTGTATAGTTTGTTTATGGCTGGGGTCCACCAGACAGGACGTCTGCCTTTGGAGGACTGGGTCTTGGTTTTATTTGGGATCGCATGATCCATGCATTCCTGAAGGTGTTCATAGAATGCATTTATAAAGGATTCTGCGGTCTGGGCCGTATTTTCCACAGGCCCGGGGGCTTTGAAGGATTCCACCTCGGTTTTGAGGAGTGTGAAATTTGCTTTAGAGAAGTTTTTCACTGTGGTTTTCTGGGCAGGGGGTGGGGTCGGGATGTGAATATCCAGTGAGATTAGTTTATGGTCTGATCTTACCAGTGAGGGATACACTTCTGGTCTGGAGCATAGAGTCCCCATGTTGGTGATGATCAGGTCCAGTATGTTTTCCCCTGTTGTGGGAGTGGTAACAAGTTGTTCCATAGCATTTGAGTTCATAAATTCAAGGTACCTTTGGGCTAGGGTGTTGGAGCTAGAGTAATGCTCCCAGTCTATGTTTGGGTAGTTGAAGTCGCCCAATATAATGGTGTTTGGAGAGACCTTCATATTTTCCAGTGTTCTCAGAAAGGCCGAGTGGGGTTCCTGGGTTTGGGAGGGTGGTCTGTAGCAGGCTATAAACTGGAAGGCAGTTTTACCCACTGTTAGTTGCACATGGATAGTCTCTGATGCTTCGTGCTTTGCCACCAACCTGGAGGTGTGGGTATCTTTGATGAATATCGATACTCCCCCTCCTTTTGTGGTTCGGTCCAAGTTTTGGGGCCGAAAAGCATGGTATGAGGTATAACCTGGTAGTGCTGGGCTGCTCTCGGGAACCCTGAACCATGTTTCTGTTACTGCACAGATATCGATGTTCTCCATGCTAAGGAGAGTTTCCAGTGCGTGCATCTTGAGGTTTAGACTTCTGCTGTTGAGTAGCATTACTCTTAGTTTCTTATCCCTTGTGATACCTATGGAGGTGGGTTTGTCTTTTGAGCCTTGCCTAAAAAAGGCACTATGGGGGTAGCAAGAGCCTTTGCCAATATTCGAAAGCCCAGGGGTGACAGGTGCAAGCCGTCCCTAGTGAAGCATCATGGCTTGTCGAGCATATCATCCCAAGCTGACAGGCATTGGATCCCCTTTGAATGACACCAGTACTTAAGTCTAATTAAATCACTGCAGTGATGGTGTAACTGCTCATATGTCTGGTTATGCATGCCTATGTCATTTACCCAACGAACAAGATCTTGCCACAGTGCAGTATGCTCATGCTGGTGCTGGCTGGCCCTGGAAAACAGCAGGGTACAGTGCTGAACCAGGTTGTGGTGGATTTCCTGTTCATCTGCGGCTGTGTAGGAGGGATTCCTTTGATGAGCCATAAGCCTGGAAGACAAGTAAATGATATGTGTGAGCACGTCATGTGGCACACGTAACATTATACAGTACAGATATTAGTTAACTGCCATATATAGCATCAGTTCATCTGTCAGAGGATACACACATTCAATACCACATATCAGTGCTCAGCCCACAACTGTCTGACAGTGCCTGCCACACTCCATATAACAAACCAGTATACACCTGTACTTGGCACACTGTTTGGGATCCAATGCACAGCCTCGCCATGGGGGTACATATCAAGCTAATGCATAAAGAAATATGTCACTCATTGCAATGAATGTGAAGTACAGTTACAGTATAACCAGTAACCCACCCTAGTCGTTGATGCCATACCCCTACCTAACATATGTGCACAGTTGTTAATATAGCTGGCATACTGCTGTAACAGTGTATACATGTTGCTAGGTACACACACAAACCCTGCAACACACATGTGATTGCGGACATGGTACAGGCATCATTACACACACATCAGACATTCATACAACACACAAATGTATGCTGACACAGATGAGCATTTCCTGTGTACCTTACATTACTGTGTGCCCCTACTTACAGATACCTATGCCTGAGGTATGTAATCTATGCAGACTACAGGAAACACACAAGACAGTGTTACCAGGGAATGCGAACATACACCATACTGTGCTGTTTAGGCCTACAGCTTCAGGTAGTACAACAGTTCAAATGTCAGCTGGATTCACCAGCAGTACCACTTACTGAGTATACATGTATTGCTTCAGCCTACGATGGGGCACCACAGTCGTACACAAAGAACTACGTCACAACATATGCCATTCTACTATCTCTGCATCCCAATAACTGACACATCTTTCTCTGGCCTCACACCTAGGACACAAACGACCATGACAGAAACAACCTCACACTAAGCTATAACACCGTTACAGACCTTGCACACGTTCACTGTCACTCATTCCACCTCACATAGCAGGTATTGCACTGAGTACATGTGTATGTGCATTGTGTCATAGGTAGGTAATACACTATTGGCCCTAGGGCCTACAGCAGCCTAGCCATATGCTACCCTGGCCTTTGACACACATGTAATTTGATTTCACTTGCTCCTGTCAACCGGATTCACAGAAGGTGATTCCCAGGGCATGTTACCTATCCCCCAGACAATCATCAGGGGTATGTATGACATCTGCTACTGATGAGCCTTGTTTGTTAATGCTGGGTGATTTACTCCAGAGTATGGCATATTTGACAATAGGAGCCTATCCCTCCAGCATGTGCTATTTAGTGAGGTGGCTGGGATTAGGGACCTAGGCCAGTGGGATTGTGAGGTGTTGACATGGTGGTTGTCTGACTGCTATGGGTGTGACATACCTCTGTATGTTCGGCAGAGGTAACCTCTGGGTGGCCGGTATGCAACACACTGTGGCTGTGGTTACGTCAGTCAGTCTGCATAGGGTATGTGTTTGAGGGCAGTATTACTCTTTGTGAGGTATGTCTGTGGCCTTTCCACTTGCTGTAGTTGTCATGTGAGGTACATACCACATGGGGCATTGTGATGCGTACAGGGGAATACTGACCAATATTTCTGTACATGACACAACGTTTGTGATGACACGTACCACGTAGACAGATTACAAGACTAGTGTGGCACTGTGAATATCAAAGGGGATGCTACTGTCCACCTGTGTCCCATGTTCCCTTCTGACACCTTCAGTGTTAGGCAGGCAACCACCTATCTGGTAGTTAGTGGGTAAAGTGTTTTGGAATGGGGAATGGCACTGCAGTATCAACACTGGTGTTCAGTCCATGTCTTGGTCACCAGGCACCTGTTGCAATACGTCTGACCCCGTGTCTCCCTTATATATATATATATATATATATATATATATATATATAAATATATATATATATATATATATATATATATATATATATATATATATATATATATATATATATATATATATATATATATATATATATATATATATATATATATATATATATATATATATATATATATATATATATATATATATATATATATATCTATATATATCATATATATCTATATATATATATATCTATATATCTATATATCTATATATGTATATATATATATATATATATATATATATATATACATATATATATATCTATATAAAATATATATATATATATATATATCTATATAAAATATATATATATATATATATATATATATATACACACACACATATATATATATATATATATATATATATATATATATATATATATATATATATATATATATATATATATATATAGATACACACACATACTTGTAAACATCCATTGCTGTACATATACATGCACATATAGGCACATATACTGCCCACCTTTCATGGTGGGAATATCAATTATGAAACAGTTGTGAGACATACAATTATGTAATAATATTGCACAGTCTTGTGCAGAATGCATTTCGCTGTCCTCAGGCCATAGCTGTAGCAGACCTCACTGGCTGTAACTCAGTCCCACAGCATTTAACCACCACATGGCATATACCTGCACTGCTTGCTGTTTTCAATGCCACACACTACAACCTACATAGATATGTGCACATAGCAACCTTCAACTACATATATATGTCCAGCCTTCACTAACAGTTGCAGTATGTCCCTTGCCCTATGCACATCTGCATATACATATAGATACGGACTGCTACCACATATGGAGGATTCACAGTATGTAGAGTACCCTTCAGACACATCATTCGGATGCCAGCAAATACATCTCTGTTACATACCTTACCTTTGTATTTCTCACCTCTGTCTGTTGTACCTGATGACGTGTTTTATTATTATTTTTTTTTGGGTTTGGTGTCTCCAACTGCCTCTGTTTGTTTGTCTCTGTCTGTCTGTCTGTCTCTCTCTCTCTCTCTCTCTCTCTCTAGTTGCTGCAATGATATGATTGCATGTGTGGACAGCAAGTACAGGCTGCTTTTGTAGGTATCTGCACATGTGCATGTGATGGCCTCTGCACCAATTGGTGCCCACCATTTAGTAATTGCATGCAGCCTGCTGTGTGGTAATTGCAGTTCTCACTGTGATTTCAGGACACTGCTATAAAATGATAGGTTAGGAAGGCGTAGGCCTTTCAGTTTTGCAAGGTGGAGACCATGCTTGTTTGCTGTGGACACTGTTGTGTCAGTCAGAAGGTTGGTATATGTCTCATATCTGAAGCTGGGTTGTAGCCTGTGAAATGCATGTTGTACTGAAACCTGACTATTGCTTCTTCCAGTACACTCTTCTCAGTGTGTAAGTTTACTCACACCTCCTAATGCTAACACTGGATATATGGGTGTATGTACTTTCTTTTGGAATTAGGGAATTAACTGGCATACAACAGTAGTTATTGCAATGTATTCCTATGGCTTTCCTATTTTCCCTTTACATTTACTCCTTGTAATGCATATTTCTTTATTGCAATGTATTCCTATGGCTTTCCTATTTTCCCTTTACATTCACTCCTTGTAATACATGTTATATGTAATGCAGTGGTGCAGCAGTTAATGCTGTCGCCTCACAGCAAGAGGTTCTCCGGTGCGATTCTCGGCTGGGGTGCCTTCTGTGTGGAGTTTGCATGTTCTCCCTGTGTTCGCATGGGTTTCCTCCGGGCACTCCAGTTTCCTCCCACATTCTAAAGACATGCTTCTGGAGCATTTCTCCCCGGGCCTCCGCTGAAAACAGGATCTGTGGAACCTAGTCGGACTTTCCTGGTCAACAAATGTAAAATAAATAAATAAATAAATTTCTTTCAGCACCAAGTTATTGTATATCTGCTGTGGCTTAGTGGTGCATCATGCAGACTGGTGAGTCCAAGGTGTGGGGTTTGAGAATGACAAGGGTATTTTATTTTGCTGCTGAGCAGTACAACGGCCTTGTCATACAGAGTGACTAAGGCACTTTTAAGCAGTTGTAAGCGGGTTTCCGTGGGTTGGCGTGATGCTTAGCAATGCTAAGCTAAGCTTAGCTTAGCTTATTTTATGTTAGCAATACTAAGCTAAGCTTGGCGTAGCTTATCATATCTTAGCAATGCTAAGCTAAGCGCACACATGCGCACACTGGTGCAAACTCACTTACTACTGTTTACAAGTGCTCACTCCCGCTAACCCCCGCATTCATTTCTTTGACAGAAAAGTAAATGGGGAGATAGGAATGTGGTGATAAAGGGTGCACAAAGAGGGGAAGACAGTAGGGAAACCAGCTTGGGATGTACAAGATGGGTGTGGAGAAGGTCCATAGCTGCCCATTTCTTTACCAGCAACAGCTGTGTATATGCAATACATTAGGTGGGATATTTGAAACCTTCCACCCCTGAGAGAGGGGTGAGGACAACTAAGTATGTTGTACTACCAGTTATGAATATCAGGCACATGCACTGTTTGTGAACTGCTATACTGTCATTAGTACATTACTCACTTCTGAACAGTTTGTGGTTTGTTTGTGCTGACATTAGCACAGTCTGCTCAGGACAACTGTACATATTTCTGTACTGTGTATGCCTACCTACACCCTTGGTTGTGCCTGACTACATGGGTATATAGTACCTTTGTGTAGGGGTGTAGAACTGCAGAGTGCATTATTTATTATCATGTGATGTTTATCTTACTGAACATGCAGAGTTGCTGTGTACCTGTAAGTCTATGAAGGCTTGTAGTCTGTCTGAGTAGCTCCCACCTGTGGACATATCCAGATGGTAGACAGAGGTCAGCCTAGTATTCTTTGACTGTGCACCACAGCAGTCTTTTCAGCACCTGAACAATGGTATTGTCACAGGTGGTTGCTAGCAGTACATGGCTACATCCTTTGATATTTCTGTGTTGTACTTCTACATAAGGGCATGCTTGTGGGATTCATTCTACAGCTATTTGCAGAGTGTGTAACAGCAGACAAGCTGATATGCCTGTGTGTTTCTGACTCTTCCAGGCCTCAGATACTCTCACGTATATATTTGAACAGCCTCAGGGAAAGGTACATATAACTGGGATACACCTGTCATATAGTTCAGACATTTTGTAGTTCAGACTTTGGGGGATTCAAAGCATATCTATTACTACGCCTTTTCTGATGTGCAAGCGGTGTCTACTCTCACTTATTGACATTTATTAAGTGAGATTCAATACCTTTCTGCCTACATTTCACAGGGAGTCAGAGGGGCACAGCTAACATTTGTTTACAAATCAGGGTCATCACTGTAGAGCAGTCACTGTTGGGAGGTCTGGCCTGTGACCTATGCAAATATGCCAGTGTTTATCCTGCTCTGATACTGTGTGGGGTTTGTAAGCTGCTACTGTAACCTTATTCCCTACTAGCATGGCTGATTCTCTTTTCACAGTCATGTCATGCAGTTCAACAACACCTGCTGGTTAAGGCCCACAGAACAAGATTTGTGTTATGCCATTCCTATTTTCCCTTTACATTCACTCATGGTAATGCATGACAAATTGCTTTCAGCACTAAGTTATTGTATCTCTGCTGTGGTGTAGTGGTACTTCATGCAGACTGGTGACTCCAAGGTCCCGGGTTCGAGACTAACAAGGGTATTTTATTTTGCTGCTGAACAGTACAAGAGCCTTGTCATACAGAGTGATTAAGTCACTTTTAAGCTGTTGTAAGCGGGTTTGCATGGGTTTGCTCAATGCTTAGCAATCCTTAGCTAAGCGCACACAAGCTCACACCCGCACACCCCTGCTAACTACTGCTTAAAAGTGCTTACTCCTGCTAACCCCCGCGCTAATTTCTTTTAAAGAAAAGAAAATGGGGAGATAGGAAAGTGGTGAAAAAGGGGGCACAAAGAGGGAAAGACAGTAGGGAAACCAGCTCGGGATGTGCAGGATGGGTGTAGGGAAGGTTCATAGGTGCCCATTTCTTTACCAGCAACAGCTGTGCATATGTTTGAAATTTGGTGTGAAATTTGAAACCTTCCACCCCTGAGAGAGGGGTGAGGACAACAAAATATGTTGTACTGCCAATTAGAATTATCAGTTTACATGTCCAGCGGATATGTGTGCAAATTGGGCAGCTATGTATGGGGCGTAATTTTTTTGTGGGAACAGATTGCCCTTTTTTTTTTTTTTCAGGTGAGAGTGGAATGTGAGGTAGAGGATGTAGGTATATTTGGGGAGGTAGGTTGGGGAGGTAAACAGACAAGACAAACAAGATGCATACAGGGGTGGAGTTTGACACATGGGGTGGGTGAACACAATTGACAGGGAAGGTTGTTTGGAAATCGCAAGCCCATGAGCCCACAGATGGTAACAGTGGAACTGAGATACCCACCCATGGGCAGTCACAACTGCACCTTCACAGCCCCGAGGGTGGCTGTGCTGGGGGCTGAGTAGGGCGGGCAGGCTCACCTGAGAGACGTGCCACTCTCGCCTCAAGCTGGCGTAGGGGATCAGCGACTGAACGCTGGATCTCCCTACGCAGCATAGCCCGGACCCTTTGAAGGGTGACTTGTGGCCCTTCTCTGCCCACGCTTGCATGGGGGGAACAAGCCCCATCCCCTGCAGCACTTCCACCCAAAGGTGGCACAGGACCAATGGAGGAGGGGAGCCCGGGCTCGGCACCGGAGCTGCTGGTGCCAGGTGCACTCGCCAACTGAGGAGGGACAGGTGGGTCCGCTGGGACCGGCCTTCCCATACGTTCTATGATTAGGTGTGTTTAATTACAACATAAACAACAGCATTCCAGATTAGTTGTAACAGCATGCAGTAATATTCCCATTAACCCAACACAACAAGGTTCCAACAGTTGAACAGCAAGCATAACACATGCATATATTGAACGACAGTGGATATTTCAACAGCATGTAGGGATGTTTGGTAGCAACAGGCCACCATGAACGTGGTGTTTGAACAGGGCACATGCATCAACATCAATGCAAATATTTATAAAACAATAGGACATATGTCCCAACAAATATTTAAGGTTACACATACCCATTGAGGTGTGGAATTGCATGGTTTATGCACATACGGTAGGGTGTAGAAAAAAACCTCAGTTAACATCTTATAATGACCTTTTAGTCTACACTACATTCCCAGTGACTGCAAGTGTATATCCCCTACCTGTATTATTACACTTGCCACCATACATTAGGTTGTGTCATGGGTTTGGCTAGTTCAATATATGCCTGACCTATATCTGACATACTAACTGTCCAGGATGCAGATGTTACTGCTACATATTTCTTGTTTGCATTTATATTTCTTTATCTACATATCTGGGATGTTTTCACATGACATTTTCACTTCAATTTGTACAGAACCCTGCATTTCTGGTGAATAATTACATGCTACACGTGTGCCAGGTTTACTTATTCATGCCAGCCAGTAACTGACTATTGTGGACTGTATATATGTTTCACAGCTACTAGCACTTCCATCTCCCACTTTATATGGGACTGCATAACTCTGGGTTGCCAGCACATTTTCAAACAGTACTGATTGTATAATGCAAAGGTACAACAACATTTCAGACTATGTGACACAGACACACTCTGGGTTTTAGACCTTTATTAATGATATTGCACACTTTTCCACAGGCTCACTCCTTTATTTGTTTTAACAGTGTTTATGGCAGACATGTTCAAGACATATTATACCTTTATTAATAGGTTAGAACAATCTTTTTTCAGGCTCACTCACTTATGTTATATGACAGTGCCTGCAGGGATATTATTCCAGACATATGTTACCTTTCTTAATGGGTTACTACACTCTTTTTCTGCCTCTCTGACGTTTTTATCTGACAGTACATGCAGAGGACTTATTCAGGCAATTCTATGGCTGTTTTATTGGACTACAACACTTTCTTTCATGCTCCCTCCCATATTTTATATAACAATACATGCAGAATAATCACTAACATGCCTGGTGGCGTAGCCTTAGTAGCCTATCAGCATAGGCTTGCTGATTCGCAGCACTGTCACCTGCAGCTGTAAAGTAAATGAAGGGATATTGAGACATACCTATCCATTATACATACTCCATTATCAATTCTTACATACTGCATTCCATGGCTACATACTCAGTTGTGGGGCATTCTGCATCCCACGGCCCTCCTGTATCCACTGGTTCAGGCGGTCCTGCTTATGTCTCTTCAGGTCTGCATGGTGGTGACAGACCTGCTCACCAGTCCAAGGAACGCCTGTGGCACTGGTGAGGTCATGAGCGAACCGGTTCCAAGCCTCTGCCTTGTACTCCATCCCTTGGAACTGGCCTGCAGGAGTCTTGTCTCGTGACGGTGGACAAGGAGCCAAACCATGTATTTGGACTCCTCTATGCCCCAACGTTGTGCTCGGAAGCATGAACCCTCTCCTGCACCTGCCATTCTGACTGCAAATGTGAGCTAGAATCAGTTATGGCAAGTATTCCTGCCTATGGGGCTTAAATATGCCGCATTTCCCGCACTTTTTTGTGATTGGCCATTTTGTAATATTTTCGGCTGACTGCAGACCTGCTTAGTAATGGTTAAACTACCATTCCTAAGTTTATGAATGTTAATAGTGGCTGCTTCTCCTATGTTGCCATGGCTTAGTGGTTCTGTACTTTGATTATGATACAAAGGGTCCTGGGTTCGAACCTTGTCATTCTTTTATTTTAATACTGTCTAGACAGGCTAGGGGGTGTGGCTGCGTTTAAGCAACTTAGCTCTACGTTGCTCCCTGGTTGGTGCCCTGGTTGGCGCTGGGTAAAGCGCTTTTAAACTTTGGGCAACTCTATTGCGCTGGGTAAAGCGCTATTATGCTATGGGAAACTCTGTTTAGCTGGGTGAAGCGCTATTACACTATGGGCAACTCTGTTTAGCTGGGTGAAGCGCTATTAAACTATGGGAAACTCTGTTTAGCTGGGTAAAGTGCTATTAAACTATGGGCACCTCTGTTTAGATGGGTAAAGCACTATTATACTATGGGCACCTGTGTTTAGCTGTGTAAAACGTTGCTTAACAGCAGGCTATTATATATCTGGGTCCTTTAAAAATATATATTTTGTTCACTGATACATTGGCCATGTCACTGCTTTTAATAAAATTTTAATCATATATGTCTGGTATTATTTCAAATACTGATTTAAAACATAAATAAGAAGGGGAGTGGTGGGACTCGAACCATGAACACCTTGTCTTTGTGCATACGCTCTACCATTACGCTATTGCTATTTGGATTAATTTGCATAAGTAGTTCTTATATGCTCTTCAGTGTCACAATTGCTAACTGTGGTTAAGCAATGGGCACACCCGCGCAAACAAGCGCAAATATGGGCAGCTATATCGTGGATTTAAAAAAAAATAAAATTAATATTTTACGTTTTATAACTGTGATGGGGGTTTACAGTGTCAGGGAGTGTGGTGTTGGGTGCAAGTACATTTGAGCGAACTCGCTCTTGTCTGTTGACATTATGCTTTTTAAAACCCTGCAGGGGCATGGACTTTTATACTGTTCGGCAGTCGGACATGCCCCCTGCTTCCCTACTCAGTCCGTGTAGGAGTTATGGATGAGTCAGTGTGCCCTCATGAATATTCATGGCACGCTGACATCATACCATTCAACTGCAGCCTCCGAGTAAGACATATTAAGTATTACACGGAGGTTTTGTGAATCCGGGGGATTGTCTTCACATGATTCATTGAGAAGGCAATGATTAGAAAGCCTGACTGCTGCAGAGATGTGCAGAAAGCTGAAATAAGTATTTTATTTATCCTGGCAGGTAACCAAATATAACACTGACAATTGCAGTCTAGGGGGACTGTAGGCTGGCTGGGGATAAAAGTGGCTTGTTTTCTCAACTTAAAGTCTGCATTATTTTCTGGCTACTTGTTCATGATAATTTGGCTCATGTTTTGGTCTGTGCTTCAAAAAATTCTATTATTCTGGCAAATCATTGAGGATTATACTCACTGTAGGGTGAGGGTGGCTGTGGATGAAAGCAATTTATCCTTTTGTTGCTTGTTCAAAGTCTGGCTGCATTACTTTCTAGCAGCTGCTTGTCTGTGAAACAAAGTTGAAATTGTCCCTGATTTTGTGAACAGTCTCTGAATTTGCATCACATTATTTTGGTCTGTGCTTCATGAATCAGTTTATATCTCAGTGAAAACAGGTGAGACATATAGTTAAGATTAGAAGCACAGATGCTTTTATGATTTTTAGTTGTAGAGATTACTAGGTTAATGGATGGCACAGTCATCATGCTACTGTTTAGAAAGCTCCTTCATGGCAATTCCATGCTTCAAGTAGAGAGTTGCCACCTTAAGATTGTCACTAAAATATAACCAGGCCACTTTTTTAAGATTGATAAGACTCTTGTCAGATGAGATGCTGTTCAAGGGTGATGAACATAGTGACAGATTTATCAGAGGGGGATATAAAAAATAATTTATTAAACTAGTCAGAACCTCTGTAGATAAGTTAGATAGAAGATTGTTCTCATATGCATAATACTCAGAGGACTAACTAAGATTTAATATTGGAAGATTGCTCTCTTATATACAGAATACTCAGAGGACTAACTAAGATTTAATATTGGTTACCACCTACGGAATTGTTTATGAATGTTATAAATAGACATTGGAATATTTTATTATGTGACAAAGAAGCTAGAATATTAGTGAACAGTAATCATACATTTATTTTCAGGAAAGCTAAAAAACTATCTGGTTATTTAGGTAAATTAAAATATATATCTCATTGGCCACACAAAGCAATTTACATAATGCTATATTTGGAGGCTGTTTCCCTTGTGGTAAATGTTCATTTTGTAAGTTTATGATTAAAATGCAGAATTCACAATGGGTAATACTTTTTTAAGATTTTTTTTTCCCTGTAAAACAATCAATCACTTGTAAGAATGAATAGGTGATTTAAACAGTAGTGTGTTCTTGCTGTCCTTTTTATGTTGACAAAGCATCCAGGATGTTAAAATTAATGATGACCAAATGTTATAGTGATATCAGAGTTGGCCGTGAAATTAATGTAGTATATAAAAATACTTTAAGATATCCCGGGGCATAATTCATTTTTATATTGTTAGTGAAGGCTGTGAATAATAAATGGTTTGGCAGCATGCATTATCTAATAAGAAACAACAGTAGATTATCACCTTAGGTGCAATATTTTCTACTAGGTTAATTTAATATTTTGAATTTGTATTTTTTGTATCCATCCAAAAAGAAACTGCAATATATTAATACCAGGGACATACATTTCTGAATAAATTAGAAACTAAACAAGGCCAGGTCTAGCTAATATGTCTATGGGAGAATGGCACTGACACCAAGGAACCCTGGGTGCATTGTTTTCACCAGGATTAAATTACTATTTTTGAATTTATGCTTTGAATTTGTATGTTCTTCAAATGATCACTAGATGTCAGCATGCATTGCTTTTCACTATGGAAATATACAAAATAGTTCAGTAAGAATAAATTCAATTTTTTTGATTACTCACTACCTTGATTTGAATGCATAGACCTGTTTCTGGATGTTTATACCATTTTGAATAACCATGTTACTTTATATAGCACTCTCTCTCTCTCTCTCACTCAATATATATATATATATATATATATATATATATATATATATATATATATATATAGATTCACTTCATAATCTCCTAATACTGAAATATCGAATTTCAGTATCTCGTAACTATGAAGTCGAATACCCAAAACACTGAACATACATAAACCCGACACACAAAATCGCAAATCTACAAAATCCTAAAAAAGACACATCACACACTACAAAACACATACATACATGAACGTACATACCTCCCAACACTTCCCTACAACAAACATAATACACACACACAAAACCAAACACATACACACACCTATCCTTAGTATATGCAGGGGGGCAAGCCCCCTCCTGTGCCCCCCACCCCCTACTAATATATACTAACTCCAAGGTCGCACAACACCCCATAACACACACAACCCAGCACCGCACATTCCACCCCCCTGCACAAACACACATCATATACACACAAGCACCAGCACTCCCAACACCAACGCATTCACACTGCACAATACCTGGCCTAACCCACACCTCAAACATCCCAACACAATCAAACACACACAAACCCTACCCAAAACCCTAACTAAGTACACTTACCTAATGCGCTATAAGTACCGCAGGTTTGACATTCTGCATTCGACATTTCTGGGTTCGTGATTTCTGTCCGTTCGACTTTATAGGCTCGAGATTCTAAAATTATATATTTTAGAATGTCGAGCATATAAAGTGTTCCTATATATATATATATATATATATATATATATATATATATATATATACATATAGTGTTGTTTATGATCAAACTAATGTAATGTTGAATTGAAACACCAACAAAAAAGTTCAAACATAAACAATGCCAAAAACAAAAAATATTGAATGAAATAATATCAAGAAGGGAAAACTATTTCCTCTCCCGATATTTACACCAAAACAGCCGATAACAGTAATCTCAAATTCATGTGAATAGTGGCAGTGTAATGGGAAGGGTTTTATGAAGGTAAGGTGTAAGGTTAGGGTTACGGAAAAGGGTAGTGTCAGGGTAAGGGTTAGCACCCATTACTAAAGAGCTAATACATAACAACAACACTTAGTTAACATATTTTGGGATTTTTTAGCTCAAACTTTACACCTTTATGTCCACCTAACAGCCCCCATATATTCACATGTCCAAACCACTCTCATCAGCTGACTTTGGAATAAGTACTGAGGGCTCAATCCAAAGCCAAAGACCCTAAATCCATGGGTCCAGACAATGGGCCAGGATGCCTTCTTATCAACACTATGCATATAAAGTAAATACTGAACCTAGTCAGTCTCAGCCTGTCCATTGGATTTTATCTACAGGTGTGAATAACTGCTACAGTTCTCACTCTCCACTGATCTGGGAATATGTACACCTGTAAGCTTCACCAGCCTAAATTCTAAAGAAGGAGATCAACAGCCAACAATTCCTTGGCAAAACCTGTTTTGCATTTCTTAAGGTAGAATCAACAAAATAATAGGGCACTCAGAAACTATGGAGTGCATAAAGAAGCAAACAAAACAAAATGCAGCTAAAGGCTCCAAAACCTACCCCATAGCCAGATTTTTAGATTTAAATCTGAAGAAAGTTAGGATGGAACAAACTAGAATTTTAAATGATTCCTGGGATTTTCTGAGGAAGTGTTAAAAAGGGTTTATATCAGAAGGATTTGATATTTATTGCAATAGATATTCAGGATTTATTTTCAGTAATACCTCAGTTAATTGGATTAGAATGGTTTGAAAAGGATTAATAAATAAATAAAAAAGTTTACAATGTTGATTTTAGACTTTGTGTGGAATTAATGGAGTTAGTGTTAGGTAATAATTTTATATTTTTTGATGGTGAGCTCTTCAGACAAGAAAGTGGGGTAGCTATAGGGGCTTGCTGTGTGCCAACATATTCTAGCATTGTATTATCAAATTGGGAACAGAAATATATATCTAGTTCTGGGTCTACTTCATTTGCTCTAACTTCCAATTGACTGACACCCATTTGACTGACCCCATTTGACTGAAATTTCATTTGACTGACACTTCATTTGACTGACAAGTATTATTGGCAGTCTCCAGAGCACTGTAAGGCAAGTAAATGGAATATATACCCTTCCCCACTGTAGTGTAACCCTGTAGTTAGAATATATAATTGGGGGGTGTGGGAGGGGACATAACATTTCATATTATATTGTGTAGTTTTGCTTTAATATTGCTTAGTAAAACAAAAGTAAGTGGGGGGCTTCACTCACCATACCACCCATTGTGGGGGGCTGTGCCCCCCACCCCTCCAACTATATATTCTAACTCCAGGGTCGCACTACAGTGGGTAAGGGGACATGTTCCATTTACTTGCCTTACAGTGCTCTGGAGACTGCCAATAATACTTGTCAGTCAAATGAAATTTCAGTCATTTGGTCTCAGTCAAATGGGTGTCAGTCAATTGGAAGTTAGGGCTAATGAAGTAGACCCCTAGTTCTACATATGCTAAGAAGTGGAATTTTTACAGGAGATTTTTGGATGATATATGTATCGTTTGGATGGGTTCGGAGATAGAAATGGAAGAATTTTTAGAGTACATTAATAACACTACTGAATTCTTAAAGGTTACACATTGTATAACGAGAGATAAAATTAAGTATTTAGATGTCATGATCCACAAAGTGGAGGAAACAGGAATTCAAATCTAGAGTTTTTAGGAAGGAGACCTTTTCTAATTCTTACATATTTTTTACCAACGCTCACCCCTACAGGCAAAAAAGAAAGAGTATAGTGAAAGGGCAATTTATACATGGGTCAAGAATGAACTCTAATGATATAGATTTGGTGGAAGAGTGTAATAAGTTAGAGATATGTTTTTGGAAAGAAAATACCCACTTAAGATGATAGAAGAAATAATGAATGAAGTAGTGAAAGGAAGGCTATCTTAGGAAAAGACCAAGATAGTTAATCGGGAGAAGTTCAGGATACGGTACAAGATGAAAATATAGAGGAAATGAATAATAGGTATAAAGGAAATTATATAATGAATTTTAATTGTGATACACACACTATTAGGGAAGTGATAAAGGAAACTGGGATAGGTTCACTTGTTATTCTGACTTGGACAAGATATTTAAGGAACCCATAAAATTTGTTTTAAGAAAAGTAATAACATTAAAGAACTCCTGGAGAATAATAAATTTATTGAGAGCGGGAATAGAAAAATAGGCACTTTTAAATGTGGAGCCTGTGCCCAATGCCCCTATATTATGAATAGAGAATCAGTTTATCTTAGAGCAACGGATAAGTATATTGAAGAGGAGACCTATTCCAATTGTAATAGTACAGAGGTGATATATACAGCTTTATGTAAAAACTGTGAAGCATTTTATGTAGGGAAGATGGTACGCAAATTAAAAAGAAAAATTTACGAACATTTGAATGATATTTGCAATAGGAGTGAGGGAAATGCACTTTGCAAGCATATTTTGGATTGCAAGTAGGCTTATTTCCAATGTTTCCAATTGGAAATGGTAAAACAGGACCCTGACAGGGACCATGGGAAGCAAAAATAGAATACAGAGAACTATATTGGCAGTTATTCAATGAAGCTAACAGAACACCAGGATTAAATGAGAGTACTGACATTATCTCCCTGGTCCCTATTTTAAAACATAGGTCAGCAAGACTTTAAAATTATATAACAAGTCTTTGATAAAATTGAAGCACAGTATATATATATATTTATATCTATATATATATATATATATATATATATATATATATATATATATATATATATGGTTCCCATTCAGAAGCCTGAAACATCATATAAGCCTGAAAAAAAATCCCAAAAAACCAAAACTGAAAATTTGAAAAACTGAAAACTCAAAAAACAGAAAAAAAATCCTGAAACTCAAAATCAAATGAAAACACAACAATAAATAATGTCACTATAAAGACTAATATCTACCAAATGACACTAACCTGACCCCCTAACCTAAGGTCCGTCACAACCTGACACTCACTGACCCCCGCTAACCTAACTCCCTCCTAACCCCCCCCTAATACACTTCAACTGCCCATACATACCTCCTTGTATAAGCTAAAACCTAACTCACGCTAACCCTAACATAACTAACCCGCAAACTCCCCTAACATCCCACCCACAAACTAACACCACAGGGCTAACAATAGCAATGCCACAATGACATCCCACATATGTTAATTTTTGTTTTGAGTTTTCATTTTTTTTTTTTTTTTCTTTTTGTTTTCAGGATTTTGCTTTCAGGATTTTTTGTTTTTTTTCTTTTTTTTCTTTTTTTTTTTTGGTTTCAGGATTTTTGATTTTCAGGCTCTGAATTTTTCAGAATGATGAATGATATTATATATATATATATATATATATATATATATATATATTATATGTGTGTGTGTGTGTGTGTGTGTGTGTGTGTGTGTGTGTACCCCCCCAAACACACACACACACTGGGCTGAATTGTTTTTGAGTCACTGGGCCACAATATGGTAGTATTGTGTTGTTCTTGGTAAAATACAACTAGTATAATGAAGTTTGGAACAACTTCTAAAATTATTTTTAAAATGACTTTTATAGTTTTTAATTTAGAATGTACAGCCTAGAATATCTGAGAAGTTCTCAAAATGGTTTTTGGGTGCTCATTGTTTATCAAAATGATCATATTCATATTTATGTTGTTTATACTATCATAGTTTTAATATGGGAAGGGAGATTTTATTTGTTTTATTTGCCTGTCAATTACATAATTCATTAGTTTTTTATGATTTGATAGGGACACTAATTAAAGAAGGAGGATGTTTTATGGATAGCTATCTGATGAAGTTCTATGTTTTGGATGAAAGTGTGGTGATAACTGTTACGTGTTAATAAAGTTAGTGGAAGTTAATTGCTAAGCAGTGTTTTAATTAATTTATTTATTTATTTTACACATTCTGTATTTTCCAAGTGCCCTGTTGTTTTGTTGGTTTTGGCTTCTTTTTATTTCAGGATGTTTTATCCTTCTTGTTTTGAGTTTTTGGTTTCCATACGGAGGATTTGAAGGTGCGGAGCAGTCTCCCAATCGGGGAGAGTTGTATGGAAGTTGACAAAGAAGAGCTTTGCACAATGGTTGGGCAACTCAACCAACACAAACTTGCTCTAAGCTTATTAATTGTGGTGTCAGAGGAAGCTTGAATTCTGCTCTACAGCAAACCAGGAAGAACTATTATGTGACCGAGGTTGAAAACAGGAAGTGACACATAAATCTAATGGCAGCATGCATGAGTGTGATTATACATAGATTTTGTCAAGTGGGAGTGGTTTTCCTTGCATCTTGTGGACTCAGGGCATTGAAAGCAGAATGGACGAAGAAGAAAGGGCAATTAATTGAATAAGAGAAGTGAAAGAACAATGGACACATAAAAACGTGAGTGTAATAAATATTCTAAAGCTCCTAGGACATTAAATGTTAGAAACAGAGAGGAGGGGGATGATTTTTAGAGCTTGGTTAACAGATAAAATGTCTTTTACATGTGTCAGTGGCAACACAAGGGACCAAGCTACTTCAGATACATACAATACGTGTGTTAATAAATTATTATTAAAGTACAAAACTATAGGATTGGATAATAGCTATTTACGAGAATGTATTAAGAGGGGTATAGTGCCAAAAGGGCTACATGTTTTTAAATATCACAGCAATGTTGTGGATGATTCAGAATTGCTTAAAGAATTGTTAAAGATATTTGACACGTGGCTTTGAAGTGATAAAAGCGTTAATTAGATACAATGAGAGAGAAACTGAGTTTTTGTTTAAGGAAACAATACTAATAAAGTTGTATCACACTTGATGTTTACTTTAGAGGATGAAAAATCTAAATATCTGAATATTAAACACAAAACTGATGAAAACTGTGCTTTTATATTTAAAAAAAAAATTAAGAAATTAGATTGAGACATTATTGAACATGAAGAAAATCATAGCAACCCTAAACTGAGAACTTCTAAGGACCTCTTTAAATATAATCAAAATGGTGAGGAAGGGAGGAATATAAGTAAAAGAGGATATGAGTTTCATTCATCCAGAAAATATGAGACACCTGGAGGGCATACTTATTGAAATGAGAGGTTTGAGGATGTTAATAATTTGGATTTAAGTGACCCTTTGGAGTTTCCCCTGTTAAAGAGGTCAGAGAGGTTGAAACAGAAAACACACGTTTATTACAACTACCACAACAGAGGAAGTGCCCGGGACAGGGAGAGATATTAATTATTTAAACAGGTCCTCCTTGTTTGGGAATCCAAGATGTTGAAGGGGAAGAGATTATTTGTGAAGGTAGTAAATACACATATAAGAATTATACATTTTTAACTATAGCAATTTAGAAGTTAATGAGGTATTTTTTAGTTTATTAATTAAAGGGTTAACATTTATACCCAGCAGAAAAAGTAACATTAGAAAACCATTTATTGATTTGAAATTATTTGTAAGGAAGGAGAGCTTATACTTGATCTTCCCTATGGATAAATACAATACAGGACAGGATGTTGGGCTTAGAAAGAAAAGTACAATTAACTCTCCCAACCTTACACCCACAGTTAAAAAAATGTGAAGTTCAACCTGAAAGTGGATTTAGAATGGTTATGCAAGAGAAGAAGGGATATCCTAATCTCCCCAAATAGAAAGGATGTTACTGGAGGAATTAAGATGTACCAAATATGTGAGAATAATGAAGCCAGATAAGGGGGGGGGTAGTTTTGATGGACTCTATATTATACTTAGCGAAAATACTGGACCTATTAAATGATGAAAATAAATATTCTAGAGTATCTAGAAATGAGATAGATGTGGCTAATTACAAAATAGATTTTACATTAAAAGAGTCTTTAGAAGAAGGGATGATTGATGAAAGAACTTTCCAGTAGTTATGGATAGATAAACCAGTTATACCATCAATATTCGGCATCCTTAAAATTCACAAAAATATTACTGATTCATCTTTTAGACCTATTGCTGCCACTAATGACTCCAAATCCTACTCCACAGCCAGATTCTTGGATTTAAAATTAAAGAAAGCCTGGACAGAACAAACTGTAATTCTAAAAGATTCCTGGGATTTAGTGTTTAAAAAGGTTTATATAAGAAGGATTTGATATTTGTTACAATAGATATTCAGGATTTATTTTCAGTAATATCTCAAAGAATTAGATTAGAATGGTTTGAAGAGGCATTAATAAATAAAAAGCAGTTTACGAATGATGATTTTAGATTTTGTGTGGAATTAACGGAGTTAGTGTTAGGTAATAATTTTATATATTTTGATGGTAAGTTCTTCAAACAGGAAAGTGGGGTGGCTATGGGGGTGTGCTGTGTGCCAACATATGCTAACATTGTATTATCAGTTTGGGAACAGAAATATATATTTAGTTCTACATATGCTAAGAAGTGAAATTTTTATAGGAGATTTTTGGATGATATATGTATTTTTTGGATGGGTTCCGAGGTGGAATTGATAAAATTTTTAGAGTACATTAATAACACTACTTAATATCTAAAGTTTACACATTATTTATTTTGTTTATTTATTTATTTTACATTTGTTGACCGCGATAGTCCGACTGGATATATTTCCATTTTCAGCGGAGTCCCGGGGAGAGAAGCACCAAGATAATAATACACATTGAGCATTTAGTAAATGCTAGTTTCAAGCAGATTACAGTCATAAGCAATACCAGCATTTATTACATATAGTGCTAACTTAATATAAAACACTTTACAAGACATAATGTTATTTTCAAAGTTATTTATACATAACAATACATTCAGGTTAAGACACATTGAGCAGCAGTTATACAATTCACCCTTCCTGAAATGGTGTGGTAGAAAAATGTTAGAAGTAGTTGAAGGTAAGGCACCCAAGTAATAGAGAGGTCACTAGTCGGGGGTAGTGCAAGGACATAACCAATGACTTTTGAAGTATTTCTTGAGTTTGTTTTTGAATTGAGTTAGTGAGGATTCTAGGGTCAAGTCAGTTGGGAGTCTGTTCCATGTTTTTCCAACAGAGTTGGCAAACAGGGAGTCCCCACCTGAATAGTTGGATTTGCATGTTTGAACTAGGAGGCTAGTGGATGATCGCAGTGGCCAGGTGCTGGTGTAGGGGCTGATAATATTTTTTAGTGTAGGTGTATTTTCTGGTTGGTAAAGGACTTTATGTGCCACTATTAGCTGGTTGAACTGCAGTAGGCTAGGCAGTTTAAGCCATCCTAGGCGATTTAGGTTGTGACAGTGGTCTGTCCGGTAGGCTGTGCCAGTAGCATATCTGGCAATGTGGTTATAGCAGGATGATAGTTTATTAAGATCTGTTTTGTTTAAGTTGGAGAACAGAGGTGAGGCATAGAGAAAAGTTGATAGTAGATGGGAACGGGCAATTGCAGTTTTAACAAGTGGGGTAAGGAAAGGTTTGATTCTATAAAGAGAGCCAAGTTTTTTATTAATGGTTTTGATAGTTTGGTTGATATGCACATCAAATTTCAGGTTGTTATCAACTATTACACCCAGTAGTTTAGTTTGGGCTTCTGGGGATGATAGTGCCATTGTTAGTGGTTCTGCTGAAGGATGGCAGGGGGGTCCTGCATGTGGGGGAGAAGAGGAGCAGCTGATTTGAAACAGGAATCTATGTTTGAGTGTAGAAAGCCAGAAAGGTACATAGCTTCAAGGAGCAGAGCAGGGATGAACTAATGCCTGTAGTAAGTTGTAGCAGTTTAACCTGTTTGAGTAAAAATGGGGGTGGGGGAAGAGAGAAGGCCAGTAGGAGTTGTTAGAGGGAGACCTTGATTGACCCAAGACACCACACCAGAGGTAAGTTTAATGTAAGGGCCTAAATTCTGCACTCAGCACTTTGATGTTACTTATGTTTAGCAGGAAAGACAGACCAACAATTTTGATGATTTTTACAAGGGTTACTTGTTCAAATGTCAGACAAGTAAGTAAAACTTTCAAACAGGAATCTATGTTTGAGTGTAGAAAGCCAGAAAGGTACAAGGTATACCTGTAAAAATTAGGGTCAGAGAGACAAATGTAAGAGTCAGTGCACTATAGTTACAGGGGAAGGAGGCAAACACTCAAGCAGAAAAGAGCCCTAGGCTGACCAAAATAGTGACTCACTTAGTTACACAGCTCTGTAAGAGAAAGCTTAACAAATGTATAATTAGAGCTAAAATTAATTATTTAGATGTCATGATCCACAATGGGGAGGAAACAGAGGAATTCAAATCTACAATTTTAGGAAGGAGACCTTTTCTAATTCTTATTTATTTATTACCAGCGCTTCCCCCTACAGACAAAAAAAAAGAGTATAGTGAAGGGGCAATTTATACATGGGTCAAGAATGACATCTAATGATATAGATTTGGGGGAGGAGTGTAATAAGCTTAGAGATGTTTTTTGGAAAGAAAATACCCACTTAAGATGATAGAGGAAATAATGAATGAAGTAGTGAAAGGAAGGCAGGGCAAATAAAAAAACTTATCTTAGGAAAAGACCAAGATAGTCAACCAGAGAAGATGAAGTTGTAGTACAGGATGAAAATACAGAGGAAATGAATAATAGGTATAAAAGAACCTGTGTAATGAATTTTAATTGCAATACACACATTATTAGAGAAGTGATGAAGGAAACTGGGATAGGTTCGCTTGTTATTCTGACTTGGACAAGATATTTAAGGACCCCTTAAAATTTGTTTATAAGAAAAGTAATAGCATTAAAGAACTCTTGGAGAATATTACATTTATTGAGAGCAGGAATAGAAAAATAACTACTTTTAATTGCGGAGCCTGCATCCAATGCCCCTATATTATAAATAGGGAATCAGTTTATCTCAGAGCAGAGGATAAGTATATTGAAGCAGAGCGCTATTCCAATTGCAATAGTATAGAGGTGATCTATATAGCTTTATGTAAAAAGTCTGAAACATTTTATATAGCGAAGATGGTATACAAATTAAAAGGAAGAATTTATGAACATTTGAATGATATTTGGAATAGGGATGAGAGAAATGCCCTTTACAAGCATATTTTGCACTGTAAGCAGGTTTGTTTTCAATTGTTTGCACTGGAAATGGTAAAACAGGATGCTGGGGGGACAAAAATAGAATACAGAGAACTGCATTGGCAATTAATCCTTGAAACTAATAGAATACCAGGATTAAATGAGAGTATCTCCCTGGTCCCCATTTTAAAACTTAGCTCAGCAAGGCTTTAAAATTATAAAACAAGTCTTGGGGATAAAAGTGTAGCACAGTATAGAGATTTTTTTCCCACTGGGCTGAATTGTATTTGCATTGCTTAGCCACAAGATGTCAGTATTATGTTGTTCTTGGTAAAATACAACTCGTACTGAATTTTATAATGAATTTTACAACCACTGATAAAATACAGGCCACGGTGGTGCAGCAGTTAGCGGTGTTGCCTCACAGCAAGAGGTTCTTTGGTTCGATTTTCGGCTGGAGTTCCTTCTGTGCGGAGTCTGCATGTCCTCCATGGCTGTGTGAACTGTAAAGACATGCAGATAGGTGCGTGTGCATGAGGGTGTGCCTTCCCTGAAGGTTGGGCTGGCAACTTGGCACCGTAAAAACTACTGCCAATCATTAGTGGACCGGTGATTCGCTGTGTTGACCCCTAACCGGAAAAAGCCGAAAGACATTGCTTTTTATAACCACTTCTAAAATGATTTTTAAAATGACTTTTGTAGTTTTTAATTTTGAATGCATAACCTAGAATGTCTGAGAAGTTCTCAAAGTGGTTTAAGGTACTCATTGTTGGGCAAGATGATCACATTCATATTTATGTTGTTTATACTGTCATAGTTTTAACATAGGAAGGGAGATTTTATTTGTTTTATTTGCCTGTCAATAATGTAATTAATTAGTTTTTTATGATTTGATAGGTTCACTATTTAAAGAAGGAGGATGTTTTATGGGTAGATATCTGATGAAGTCCTATGTTTTGGATGAAAAGGTAATTATAACTGTTAAGCATTAATAAAGTTCATGGAAGTTAATTTTGTTTTATTTTATTTTGTTTACATACTCTGTAGTTTCCAGGTACCCTGTTGTTTTGTTGGTTTTGGCTCGTTTTTATTTCAGAGCATTTTATCCTTCTTTTTTGAGGTTTTGTTAAGGTAAATCCTGTCTCCTAAACTTGGTGGACCTCATTGAAGATGTTACTGATGCATTGGATGTAGGCAAATCAGCTCACACTGCTCATGCTACTTTGCTAAGACTTTAATAACATCCCATATTCTGGCATTATTGACAAGCTAATCAAACTAAATGTAAACTGCTGTGTTACCAACTGGATAGCAAATTGGCATATTGACAGAATCCAATCTATTAGTTTAGAGGTACAATCTCATTTAAGAGTTTTTACTAGTTATGTACTGCAGGGATTGGTCCTTAGGCCCACTTATCTGTCATATTTACATTTTTGATGTCAAGGCTGACATCAAAGGTCTATGACTGACCAAGTCTGCAGATGACTACAAACTCTGAGCTGTCATAAACTCACCAGCTGACTTTCAAATTTCCCAGGAGGGCCTAATATGTACAAACAAGTGGTTTCTGGATCATGGCCTTAAGGTAAATGCCAAAAAAATGTAGTATTGTGTTCTTTAACAAACATGACCACCAATGCACCTACAGTATTGATGACACCCCTTTAAAAACTGCCACAGTTATTAAGGACCTAGACACTTGCATTGACGATGAACTATCCCTTGATCACTGTCTACCTACTACCATTAGGAAATCCTCTTATCTAGTCAAATTTATTACCAGGAGTATAAAGCTAAATTATCCTCCTTCTCAACTCCTTCCTCGTTTAATCTGTAATTGAATAGAATATTATGCCTCTTTTGGTATGTACTTTTCTAAACATATGACTCATCTCAAAAGAACACAGTGTTTCTTCACTAAGATAATCAAGTGCACATCTTCCTTTTGTAACAAACACTATCTTAAAGCACTTTCTTTCTTATCTAATGCTTGCAGACTCTTTAGAGAGGGCCTCTGACTTGCCCACAAAACATTGAAGGATTTAGTCCTGTGCAATCTCCTACACATCTGTAAAAGAAATATCTAAAACACCCGCTCAAAGTAAGTAAACTTCCTCAACAGCAAGAACAGAACCTACTGGTCAGATTGTTGTCTCAAAGAATCCCTCTTTTATGGAATAGATGCCCCTTAGATGTGAAACAAAGTAGCCCCCTGAATTTCTTTAACCATAGTCTGGATGAATGGATAAGAAATTAATTCCTTGTCTGGGCTCTAAAACACTCACTGGAAGGGGAAGAAATTAGCTACCAGTTATTTGTCTCAAAGGGTACTGATGAAATGAGATCTTGAGGTTAAGCTACAAATGATCAACCTGACCAACAGCCTAATATGAACCTATGAATTTGCGAACCTATGAGGGAGTAGATAGAGAGTAGACAGGGAGATTTTGTTGGAGGCTTGAATGCTGTTATAGTGAGAGTGGGTAATGAGGTGTGAGCAGGAAACATAATAGTGGAAGAGAGATGACAGAAAGAGAGCAGGGGAAGAAAGAAAAAGGATAGAGAAAAAGTAAGAACATTGTGAGTGTACTGCTGCAAGTGAATGAGTTGTTTGTTAATAAAAAAGAATAGGACCCATTTGGCTAAGGTTAATCAGTGGGGCCCTAATGTAAATACATCACACATTTGGCTAAGGTTAATCAGTGGGGCCCTAATGTAAATACATCACACATTTGGCTAAGGTGAATTAGTGGGGCCGTAATGTAAATACATCACAGATTTGGCTAAGGTTAATCAGTGGGGCCCTAATGTAAATACATCACACATTTGGCTAAGGTTAATCAGTGGGGCCCTAATGTAAATACATCACACATTTGGCTAAGGTTAATCAGTGGGGCCCTAATGTAAATACATCACACATTTGGCTAAGGTTAATCAGTGGGGCCCTAATGTAAATACATCACACATTTGGCTAAGGTTAATCAGTGGGGCCCTAATGTAAATACATCACACATTCGGCTAAGGTTAATCAGTGGGGCCCTAATTTAAAAACATCACAAAAATGTATGTCCTGTGCTTATTTTGTACTATGTTAAAACTCAGCTTGCCATGTCTATGCTGCCTCTTTGCCCTGCAGCAAGCTGTGTTGAGATGTTAGGTTTGATCATAGATTTATTTCCTCATTTTTGGAGACAGTTTGTTCTCACATGATGTTTAGTAGTTTTCAGCCAGTGGATCTCTGCACCCAGCAGTCAGTGGGTATATCGTCTACTGCCCCTTATTATTTGGTTTGTGGAAGGCTAAATGCCCCATTGTGAAGCAGAATATTTTCTTAGAGAAGATTACAGAATTGTAATGCAGAAGTGATCCTTACTGAAGAGGTGAAATTGAGAAAGACTTGCTTTCTATCTCTCTTGTAATGTTGGGTGATATAATGACAAACTCCATCTCTGATGAGATGGGTATTTTTACTCCCTGTATGTGGATGTTTGGATGGCAGATGTAAAAGAATGGGCGGAGAAAAAGGTTAGTGGTATATAAATTAGGTTTCCTCCACAATGGAGATGATGTACTTTGAGAAATTTTGAAATCTATGAATTCATTGGGCGGAAGAATGTACCCTATTATAAAAAAACGAAAGGGATTTTAATACACTGACATTGACAATATTATACAAATTGTCCATAGGAAAGCCCAGACTGGCTTCTAACCAGAAAAGAGTAGAGGGATCCAACAGAAAGGATTTTTTTTGCATGACTCTTGGTAGGGAAAAATCCTGTAGTGAGAAAGTAAACAAAGACTGATAACTATCTGAATCAGTTTCTGTTTTTTGAGCTGCCATCATTTGTAATGCATTCATGTGGCAGGTGATGCCAACAGGCTACTCTGATCATGGTATGGTAAGATTGTGGGCATCCTTATCCTTAAGACAAATCAAGTTTACAACTTGGTGTTTAGACAACTTAGTTTTGCAAACCATTTTGGCAAACGTTTAAACTTCCTCCAGAGTCGCACTATTTTCATTGTTATTTTAAGGTGGCAAGTTTGTGTTTTACTATATTAACTTAAATCATATGGGGTCACTCATGATATTGCAATATCTTACAAATTTACAGTTTATATTATCATAACTTTCAACTTGGTGCCATTTTTTGAAAATACCTTTATAGAATTGCTTAGGGTTCCAAGTGCTGACTTCTGCAACAGTTAGGACTTCCTCTTTTGAGACATGACAAGGTATGTTTTTGAATACAGGACTTTCATCTAGTTTGTCCTTGTGTTGAGGACTTTTTACTTAATTTCATTGCTAATGCCTGGACCCTTGGCTCCCCTTCAGTGACTAACCATCTTTTTTTCTGTCCCATGCTGGCTTCATTGTCTGCATAGCCTCTCTCCCTGGACCCCTTGTACTGTCCAGAATCTCATTGACGAGTGCCTAATCTTTCTCTGATATTGCTTCTTTGTCTGTCCTGTCTTTGTTCCTCTGCTTCCAATTCAACCACTTCCTTCTTTTCACTTTTGTATGGATATAATTATTGCTCTTTGTACACAAGTATCCTATGGTACTTACTAACCCCCTGCAACATCTCCCTTTTTCCTCTCTTGTCCGCATTCATTTTGTTGTACTCTCCCTTGCTCTGTAGCTTACATTTTCCATTGATCTAGTATTGATCTAGTTTGGTGATCCATAAACCAAGTTCTTCTTAGTCCCTCCTGTTTTGCTAACTGTTCTTTTTCACTCTGGGGTATAGGCAGGCTGATCACTGAATTTGATAAGTCTGTTGACTTGTGTGTTTTTTGTAACTCCATCCCTTTATTTTAGGATTCTTTGTTGCATTATCAGCCAGCTCCTCCTCACCCCTGGTCCATTTCTCTCTGAATGAACTCATGCAGCTTTGCTTGCTAATGCAAATATCAGCCAGCACCTTTTCCTGTTCCCTTATTTGTCTAAGAATACAAGTCCTGATTTCAAATTAAATCTTCCTAGGGATTTTTGTGCATGGTCACAGGCTTTCTGACAGCTGTAAAGTATTCTGAACATAACAACTTCAGCATCTGTCTTTTCAATGCTATAAACATCTTGCCTACTTCTACAGTTAGCAGCTATTCTTTCATTTTGAAACAGATTAACTTCCACATGACATAATAGGAATCCTTCCATCCACCTACTTCTTGCAGTGACCTTATTAGTTTCACAGACTAGGCTACTAGGAAACTACAAATTCTGGAGCAGCTTTATAATGATTTTTTTAGTTTTTGTATATGGCTGCCTTTGTTATAGCTGCAATTATCAGACTGCATATTGTTTTCATACTTTCTTATCATCAGTTTCTATGTTGTTCCTTTTGAGTAAATTTATCTTTCAAAGGCATGAAACCAGGTTCTATTCCACTGCCCTGATCCTCTAATTATTTCTTCCTGTGTCTTCTATCACTTTCAGCCATTGCTTATTGGCTAAATTTTGCAGGCTGTAGGTATGCTGTATTCTCTACTACTCCCATCGGTGCTGTAGAGGCATCTTCCATTTCCTTCTCAAATGCTCTGCCTTCTAAGTCTATAGTATTGTTCCTTACAGAGCTTCATCTGCTACCATCCATTGTTTGTCATTGTAAGACCAGTTTGCTTACTTTTTTCATTGTTTGATGGTCCAGCACAAAACAATAAGACTAAACAGCCTGAGGAAATTTATATCTTGCATTCCATGGCATCAAATACTATACCCTACTGGATCACTTGTACTTCCATAGGACAGACAGCTCCACAAACACTCAAACAAATACTATAAACCTCCAACACTAAAAAATAAAGCACACTGGAGGGACCAATTTATTACTATATGGTCACTCCAGGTCTTAAACACAGTGCCTTTATATGGTAAAGACAGTAAGAATCTGCACAATTTCATACATATCCATAAATTTATCTCATGCCTAACATAATCTGTCCTTCTGGAAGTGGGTGATGCAGCCATAGGATGGTATATCTCACTTTACTTTTATGCATGCATTCAATCACACACACACACACACACACACACACACACACACACACACACACACACACACACACACACATACACTCACAAAGAAGGAGATATAGTCTGATGTTATATGCACATGAGTCTGTTGATGTATACTACTTTGTCATAAAAGTGGTAGATTAGTTGCTTATCTTTTAATTAGAATACTTTAAGTGGATTACTTCTGCATCTACCACAGTAGGCTAGCTGTGGCCAGGGATTATCAGCTATGTGGGAAGGATGTGTACAGGTATATCACAATATATAACATTAGGAGAGGTATGAAAAGCTTGTATATTACTAGTGCCAGTGGCACAACAGGTTGTGCATTTACTATTATGCAGAAGGCTGTGGGTTCTATTCTGATACTGCTAGATTTATGGATAACACTGTAGTGCAGTGTAAAGGGGGTGCTGCCTTCCTGAGTGTACTGTCCTTCAGATGAGATGTTAAACTGAGGCCACATTTGATTGCATTGGTGGTAACTCAGGTGGCTATTAAAGATCCCCCAATACCTATTTTAAAGAGTAAGAGAAGATTCCCAATGCTGTGGCCAAATTTCTATGGTAGTATAAATGCCAGCTTAGATCTCTCCTGAAAAGAGATTTCTATGATAGTGGGACTAACTCAGTCAACAAAGAATAAATAAATGCCCATTTAAACTCAAAGCACTAATATTGTACAATTTCAACCATTTTTCAGTGCAATTTTAAGTATAAGTTTAAAAAATGTCACCAGAGCAGACTTTAAAAGTACTGGCAAAATAAAAAGCTGGGTAATTATTTCAAGAAACACTATCACAGAATATGAAGAACAATCTATGTTATTGTAAACCAAACCATCAGTGTTTGTCATGCCATGTGATATATGATATATACTGGAATGTCCCTGCCCTGTTTCTTCTCAAGTAAAAAGTGAAGTTTTCTCCATGAACACCTGGTTCAAGTTCTTGTCTCATGTTAGTGAAGATATCAACACTGTGTCACTCATCACACAGTAGTAAACTGCCGAGTCAGAGAGCTGGGCTCTGGAAATATTTAGGTACACAGACTTGTTGGATACATCAAAGTGTGATGTGAAACGACCTTCCTTTGCATCAGGTTTAGATTTATACATATGAAGGCGTAAGTACTCTAAGGGTCCATTTGCTTTCTGCTGATACCAGTAAAAGCTCAGCTGCGTTACTGCAGCTGTTGTGAAATTACAGAGGAGGACAGCGTCTCTTTCTTCATATGCGGTTTTACTGGATTCCTGTGTTATTTCATCTCCATTTATGATACCTACTAGAAACATTTAAGCAAAATAAATAATCATTATGGAATGTTTTATATATATTTTATTTTCAATTTGGAAATAGTATAAATGCATTTGAATGTTTTCAATAAACTATCACTTCCATAATAAAATATCAAGTACTACAATAGTATGATAATAAAAGAAACTTTCTGTGTTTTAGTTTTATGGTATGTAGTCTATAGAATACCCCCCCCACACACACACACACACACACACACACACACACACACACACACACACACACACACACACACACACACACACAAAAACACTTTTTGTATGTTGATTTATTTGTTTATTATTTAAACACTTACCTGTCAGCAGAAGACTGATATACACAGTATGTCTGTTGTTTAGAGAAATGCAGAATTTAAAAAATGCAACACAGAACCTAAGCATGTTTATCAAAATGCTGCACTGTTGTATCTGTGAATTTAAAATTTCTCTACTTTTGCTTAAAGTAACAGTTCAAGGAATAGGTTTGCATTTACATATATACTAAGCCTTGGAAACCACAGAAATCATTTCCTTTTGTGGTAAAAATGATGTTATTTCACAACATTAACCCTTTGCTGCCTAGAGTAAGATCAGCATCTGCGCCTACCTAAGGGACATGAAGTAGTAGGAGGTAAGTAGCACTAGTGTCACCTTGCTGTAGAGTGACAAGTCACTGGTATATTAATGGAGTGCAGTAACACTCACAGTGTGCTTCAGAAGTCAACATCATAGCACCCCAGCTTCACTCAAGGTTGAGGTACCTCAGAAATTAGCTTGGTCAACATATAGAAAGCTTCAAACTGTATTTAATTTAAATTGCTTCATGCATCATTTATGTTTGCTCACCAATTCCCACTGTCTTCAAGTGTTAAGTGATCAGTTTTAAAGTGATTTATTCAGTTCACTACAGTGGAACACCAAGAGTGACTGATATTGAACAGACACGCTGCATAGTTAATACTGAACAATTTACCTGGGGTATCTGTCTCTCCCACACAAACAAGTAAAGGAGAGAAGCTCTGCAGATCACATCCCATTACTCTTTCATTATAGCCTCAGTGTAGAACAGGCTAAGCTGCAATGGAACAGTATTAACAGCTGTTCAGAGGCTTAGATTTGATCATTTGCAATGAAAACATTTTTTTTGAAAGCAATGAAAACATTTTAGAGTGTAATGTTATAATTCATAAAAGCAGATGATACAAAGCCTTTTTCACTGTACTAATAAAACAAAAGCATTTGATATCATCATATAATGTCCTACTGACCTACTTATATGGCAGAAAGGGCTGAAGTCCCAATTGTGCCCCAAATGACCTTTATTTGATTAGCACCACAGGCACTGGATGGGACACAATGGGGAGAATGGCTCTGACTGGTTGCTACTGGTTCAGCCCTCTTGGGGTACAGAAGTAGCTCTGATTCACCACTCTGGTCATACTTTGTAAGATCAAGGGGGGGGGGTGCTGCAACCCATGAACTATGAGCTTGCAATGCACATGCTGCTATGTGGTGCACATCTCTTAAGCAACCTGGGAAACTATGTGTGTGTGTGTGTGTGTGTGTGTGTGTGTGTGTGTGTGTGTGTGTGTGTGTGTGTGTGTGTACACACACACACACACACACACACACACACACACACACACACACACACACACACACACACACACACACACACACATACACAGTCCATAAGTCAAGCAGCTTTCTGGAGCCCAAGGGAGAATTCTGTAGTCCAAGGATGCCACTAGTGGAAAGAGCTCCAGAAATAAGCTGCTCCAAAGTGCCCACTATTTAGCCATTTCCTACCATCTGACTCGGACCACATGATGAATAACGGAAGGAGCAGATGAGTTCAGGGCTCTCAACTTGCTGGGGATGTCTGAGTCTTGCCTTCACAAAGTGAATGAGGCAATTCATTACTTGTAATTAAGCAATGAGGCAGCTTTTAAGCGAAGGGGGGAATGTTCTAGTGAGTGTGTGAAATGCATGTCATTTGTTTTCAGTGCTGCATACCCTCATTAATGTTGTTGAGAAGCTTTTCTGTGACCCCGTAACTGTTTCTTAGCTGACCATCTGCCCTCACATGTTGCACTGACTTGTTGAGTACCTCTAGTGGCATGACAACCTGGTTACAATGATAATAGTAGATTTATCGAACCTTCTTAACATTAACATATGAAGTTCATATACAGTGTTACTGGGTGATATTCATGCTCCTGTTGTCCAGCATGCCTTGCAAATTTTACATATGTTTTTGCACTGTGACAATGCTGAAATGCATGAAAAGGATGCTGAAAATTTCCACGATCTTGAATTTCATGAATAGGGTATGGACAAGGAAATATAAGTAAATGAAATATGGGATGAGGACATTTCAGATGGAAACAGGAATCTCTTCAGGTTCTCTTTTTTTCTCTTATAAGGTTTATTGCTTTGGGTCCCTGCCTGTATACCTTCACATATACATCCTTCATGACTTTAATTTGTTGATTTGTCTAACAAGGCCGCACATTATGTTCTATGGATTCTTTCCTTTCAGTTTTTGACTGACTTCTTTCATTAACAGATGGGGATTTCTGTTGAGACTGAGTAACAAGTTATTGATAACACACTGTCCTGTTTAATTTATGAATGTGTTTTAAGTTGTTTTGTTATTTGCCTATTTGTTTGTTTGTTTGATTGTTTGCTTGTTTGTCTTCAATTTTTAATCTGGGTACAATATTAATCCTTGTGGACCATTTTCGGGTTGAACCCAGGAGGATAAATTAAATACTGATTATGGCAAAACGACACAGATGTATAATTTTTCATGCACTCAGAGCTGGTTCATGGACAAATGAGGCATTAGGCAGGGTATTGGCTTAGGACCCCCTTCCTCCACAATCATTCCAGCGTTCCATTACTTGTCTATCTCTCCTCAATTACCATAAACACTGTTCAAATCTGTCAGTGTGCATACTATTTTTGTCTTTACGTTTACAAGAATTGCAGAGATTTGATGTAAAACCTTGATTTCAAAATTTGTAGCACAAACACTGATGTTCATTAGCTAAACAAAACAGTCTCACTTTGAAAACAGACAGCATGAGAAGCGGTAAACTTCCCTTATCTTAAAACTCACATTTAATGAAAATGCATCTGGAAAACCATTAAACACGAAGAGACATGCTAAGATTGATACCCAAATACCATATAGTGAAGTACTATGTACTAACTAGAGTTTATATGAAGGGTACAGGAATTCAAAAGACAAACGTGTAAAGCATTTGTGAAGAGCCTGGGACAGCCCACTCGACACAAGGATCCATTTTCAGGAGCAGCCCAGGAGTACTGTCTGGTGAAGTAACTTGGCAGATTCCCATAGAAGATAAATGAAGGGTAAGGGAATCCAACCATGTACTACAGGAAGCAGCTCTTTAACAGCTCATAGCTTACTTACCTGCACTAAGTGCTACATAAATTTTTGTAACCCAAATATAGACTATTTCCCACGAATGTGCCTGCAAAAACAATAAGCTAAATAAAAAAGTATTCATACTTAAAATAGTAACATTAAACTCAAGACTTCATGCAATTCCATTTACTCATATGTAAATAATAAAAATAAAAACAGCATGTAACACAACAAGGAAACCCAGAATGACATCCAAACAACACGGCGCATATTATGATGCTGTTATTTACTACAATTTCCATTCTTCCTTTGCCCCATAACTACTCTGGTTCATTGGTAGTTATTAGGCTTGCAGTCCAGTGGACCATTGAGGAGTTGAGCCCAGCTTTCTAATTGCACCAAAACACTGTTTGGTTAAGTTGCTCAGTGACAGGGCAGGAGATAAATAGGAGGGAAAATCAGAGTGATCTGCAAAATTGGAAACAGATAAGAGCAGACTACTTCAAATTACTTAAAAAGTAAACAGAACAATGCATGTTGCATCACCATGTAATTTAAGGACACCATAATTTAAAACTGTATGACTAACTTTGACAGACTGTAATCATTAGTGACAAAAAAAGATAAAGGAGGTTTAATGCTGGTGTAGAGAATCTACTTACTATTGCTAAAATACAGGGTTTGATGCTTAACTACACACACACACACACACACACACACACACACACACACACACACACACACACACACACACACACACACACACACACACCTGTGCTGTCCTGAAAGAAAAATTGATGTTTATGTACCCTAA
>NC_056750.1:228884945-229017322 GCF_019279795.1 Protopterus annectens
TCCAGCAGTTATTGAAAGGAATTTGAAGTAGAAATTATTCCATTTTTGGGTGCACTTTTTTGGTTATTTGGTGAACCAGCTAGCTGAGGGAGTTGTGAGGGCTATAAGAGTTAGTCTCTAGAGGAGTAGTTGATATAAGACCTTCTGGAAGGCTTTTGACAAGTCCAGAAAAATGGTGGAGACAAAAATTCATCAGTATGCCCTTCCTATAACCCTTTTATTGGACACTTTAAACATAAAGCCTACAAGGTCATTACCAACATCTTTGTCACCATGGTGTACACCTTCTACTTTAATCTCAAAGTCTTACCCATCCCCTCACATCTGATCTCTTGCGGTTTTCCTTCCTTATCACATGCTTTACTTGTTTATCTTCTTTGTTCCTCACTCTGCACTTTCTGTAGAATGCAGAGATTCACTTCCTCCATCTTTTAGCATAAACATTTGAAATATTGTGAAGGACATGGCCCCGGGGGGTTATACATGCATACATACATACATACAAATGTTTCAAGCACGGGCATTAAGCCCTTCTAGCTTACCAATACCAAAACACTTGTTCCCATAGTAAATGTCCAGGCTGTTCTTAAAAATATCTAAACTAGTACTTGCTTTAATGTAATTAGGTAGTCTGTTCCAAGCATCAGATATTCTGTCAGAGATCCAATTAGTGCACTTCTCATTCCTATAAAATCTTCTGCATAGGTTATCCAATGATTCTCTAGTACTTTTGATAGCCCCAAACATTCCCAGAGGTAGCTGTCCCTAAATGCCCTATACACCTGAATAAGATCTCCTCTTAAATATCTGTAAGAGACACTGTACAAGTTCAGATATTTTAGTCTTTCATAATAACTTAGATTTTCACATCCATGGATGCCCTGGTTATATTTCTGCTGTACTCTTTCTAGTTTATTCATGCTTGTTTTCATATAGGGTTTCCATATTATTATTCCATACTCAAGTTTGGGTCTAATGTAACTAACAAACAATGACTTCATTATGTTTGATTTCCTAGACTTTATAAATCTTTTTACACAACATATAGTTCTATAACTATCATTAGCCAGTTAGTTGATATGATTAGAAAAACTCATAGCTGAATCTACCCATATACTCATGTACTTAAATGAGTCTACAGTTTCAGTCATTCTGTGCTGTATTAAATATTCACCTTTCAGTTTATGTCTCCCAAATCTCATATGCTTAGTTTTTGATATATTTATCAACATATTATTCTCCTGTGCCCAAATGGTCAATTTAGTCAAATTATTTTGCAGACATGTCTTATCTGTAACAATTGCAATCAATTTACCCAATTTCAGGTTGTCAGCATATAGATTGAACACCTCCAATGAAAAAGTAACGTCTGAAAGATACAATTTAAACAAGTAAGGGACTAGTACAGAACCCTGTGGGACACTTTGACTATAACAAAGGATTTCACCTGTCCATTTGGTGTGTGATACTTGCCATGTCCTATTTGTAAGCCATGCAGCTATCCATCTTATCAACAGTACATCAATACCTAGTTGTACTATTTTATTGATCAGTGTTTTGTGTATGACCCTGTCGAATGCTGAAGTTAAATCTATATAAATCACATCACAGCACATTCATAGCTGCTATTATATTGTTATAGAACATCATGTTACAGGTGGTAATAGATCTATTTTCAACATATGCACGCTGATCTATGATTTCAAGTCCCAACCTATCCAGTTCTGACAATAACTTATCCAGTATTACCTTCTCCATTATTTTCCACAATATGAAAGTAGAGTAAGGGTCTATATGATTCTGGGTTTGTCCTACTCCCCTTTCCCTTAAAGACAGGTTGAATAAGTGCATATCTCCAATCATGAGGAATCTTCCCTTATGTATATGACCTAGTGAATAATAGATATAATGATAGTGTAATGTTATGATTCCAAAGCCAAATTTTTAGGCATAGCTGCAGTCTATAATTGAGGTGTATGGGGGCTGAAAAATAGGTGTACATATATATATATATATATATATATATATATATATATATATAGAAGCTGTGGTCATGGGTCTAATATAGAAATGGGGGGCTTTACAAATCATCAGCCTTGGTGCATGAGCAAATGCATGGTGGGCAGCGGCCATAAATATGGTCATTCCACAGTGTATCATACATAGACAATGACATGTTTTTCCTACATGTGTACTGGTACTGGCATGGTAGGGACATGGGAAGGAGGCAATGCATGAAAAAGTTCAGTGCCAAGAAGAATAAAGTGCTACTGCAGGTCCTCTGCACACATGGCATGCATCTCTTGGGTAAAGGTGCCACTGATGAGCAGCATTGGGACCAAATTTGTCAGAGAGTATTGCAAGTCATGAATGCTGTGGATAACCAAAACAGAACTGTGCAACAAGTTTGAAGGAGAGTTACTGTTACTATGAGACTTTGTGACAAACAGGCCCACCACATTGGCTGCACCACCCACATAGAAGCATTTCCCTGATGCTAAAAAGTTTTGGTGTCTCTTCCCCTCTAACAAGTGGACCCACATGCCCAGTGATGGCTTAGCTTTGAGAGATGAACTTGTGTCTGAAGGGAAGGATTTATCATGGCACACCTATATATATATATATATATATATATATATATATATATATATATATATATATATATATATCTGTCTTTCAAGATACTGCAGGTTCACAACTGCATCAACCTGCATGACAAGGTATGTAAGTCTTTTCAAATGAATACAAACTGTACCTCTCGGTATTGCCACATAATGAATTACATCTCTCTTATTTATCAAGTTGTGTGTGCACATTGAATGACTCATTTAGGTGGCTAAACAATATTTTTTTGGTTTACAGTATTGTTTGGCTTTATCAGAAAAAGGTACTTTTTGTGACTGTTGCAACTGAAACACAGCCTTGATAATATTGTAAGTAAATTGGTTTCATCATTCATTCTATGTATCCCATGATCCACCCAGAGCAAGATATTTATGTGGCTTGTAAGCATGTAGGGGTCAACCAGTAAATGCTCTGTTAAAGTGAATGACAACCCTAACATAAATGGGGATCACATTATCATGTACTTCTATACAATTATTTATAACTTCTAAAGCAGTGCTGTGTTGTGGGTTATTCTTTTTTAAGTTCTGTAGATTCAAATTTAAGTAGCTAGTACTGCAGACATTTTACTGTTTTTTCATGACTTTTGATATGGTTTTCCTAGGTATTTATAACACAGGAGATTCTGTGTAAATGCAAAAGCTAGACCTCTATTAGTGGTCTAATTGACATTTGTGATAAATGTATATTGTATTTCTTCAATGGATATAATGATTTAATATGTTTTAATATGTTTTTTTTTCAGTTTGTTTTAATTGTATTTACCAACAACATGTCTTTATGTTGGCAAATAATTTCATGTTCCTGGGGATGTAATAAACATAGTGTAGTCTTCGCAGTTTACATGTTTGTGTAGTGAGCAGCAGTGCTAATTACATATTCATGCCGAACACTGAGTTTAAACATAAATAAGTGCGGTTTCATGGCTAGCAACAGTGTTGCCAACCAGAAAGATGTGCAAAGCAACATTGACAGCAGTAGACATGTAGAGCAGAACATCCACCAACATGTGCTTACAGTGATGACTACTCCCTTGTAAGTAACAAAACTCCTGAGTATGTGCAGGACATCCACATCAAAAGGCATTATGGGCAAACTAGATCTGCTTGATTGTGCAGAATGTCATAGTGATTATCAGGGTTAATAATATAGCAATTATATAGTCCAAACAGAGTATTGTAGAATCCCATTTCAGGCATACTGAACAAAAGTTGTGTAAATGATCTGTAAAGGCACATGGACTGCCATTTAAAATAAAGGCTCATAAGTTCATAGGTGTGTACTAGGCTAATGGCCCTGGAGCCTTTACAAGCCTAGCCCATAGGATTACCCTGGCATCGTGCCACCCAACCTTAGTTCTCAGTGCCTCTGTCGAGTAGAGCCACTGGAGGGATCCCTGGGGTGAATTTTCTATTTCTCATCCACTCATCAAGATTTCTCTTGAAGAGGGTCAGTGAGGTGCTCTGCTTGACATGTATGGGAAGTCTATTCCATAGCATGGGCAGTCTCTGAGTTATTAACCTGTCCCTCCAGCATGTTCTGTTGATTGTGGTAATGAGGTTGAGGTCGCTGGAGCATGTGGTGTGGAGTGATTGGGATTTCTTTAGATGTAGCATTTCTAACAGAGCTGGGTCAGACATGGCTTTGTAAGTCAAGCAGAGATTGCCTCTAAGTAGGTGATATGAGACAGAGAATAATTGGGAGTTCTTTGAATCTGTCCATATAGGACAAATGTTTAAGGCCTAGGATCCTCCTTGTGAGGTACTTTTGCGGCCTCTCCAGTTGTTGTAGGTGTTTAGTGAGGTACATGCCAAATGGGGCATTGTACTCAATGACTGGCCTAATGAGGGAAGAGTAGAGGGAGACAGTGACCTCTTTCTTCCTGGATGCAAAACCCTTAGTAATGAAATGTGCCACATAGAAAGACTTTCTGACCACAGTGGCAATGTGGTGGTCAAATGAGAGGTTGTTCTCAACCTCTGTTCCTAGGAAGAGTCAGGGGAAGTGTGTGCATTGAATATTTATTTATTTATTTATTGCATTTGTTTACCGGCAAAGTCCATGAGCCCATTTTCGGTGGAGGCCCGGGGAGAAATGCTCCAACAAGAACATAGATGCAGAAAAAAAAATTAACATTAATTGGTGCAGAAGTAGAAACAGTGTTACACATAGTGGTTACAGTAATATATGCCGAATATATACATAAGTCAGGAATTTAGTTGGTTTGATTACAGTAACATATACAGAATATATACATAAAAGCAGGAATTTAGTTGGTTTCCAGATGAATTCAGAGTGGTAATGGAATAACGACACACAGATGAATTGTAGGAATGAACACAGGGAAAGAGGACAGGTGAAGCATTTTAACATACAGCAGAAGAGGGCATGTAAATGAAGACAGTTGTAGCAGGAACACCAATCACATGTCAACATGATACAGTACAGACTGCACAGGGAAAATGAATATTATGTGACTGTCACACAAGGTGACATAACAATGGAGAAGATGTCTTTGTCATATAAGCATCCTGACATCAACAATGGAGAGGACTTCTATCAGTGATCTTATATACAATAAGGGTTAGATGCATATTGTGAAGTTGGGCAAAATGAGTTGCCTGAATATGACTGTAATGTCAACAGAGGGCTAAACCAAGTGGGACACATATTTACAGGCTCAAGGACAGCAGTAAACAGAAGCTTGCACAATCATGGACAATATTAGAATAATATCTCCAATAACAGCAAACCAACCAGCAAATCAGCCAGTGAACTCAAAACATGTTGAAGAATATGTTTAATACCAAAGGTAGGTTAAAAATATCCACAGTTTCTTGCTTTTGTCTCTAACACTAAGACATCATCACAACTCACTTCCTATTCCAACAGGTCATCCAAAGAAATGCTTAGGGTTGTAGATCTGGCACAGGCTGACATGTGTGACTGCTTCCACCATGTTGCCATTTCAATGGATTGGATGAATGACAAACTGGAACAGGTGCTGTCTGTGATGGATCATCTGCTGGGAGGGGGGACAGCATCCACATGGGCGTAGGGCAGCCACATCATCTGATGTTAGCCGATCATGCTCCCATAGTGGCACTACTTCCACTGTTCTGTCAGTGGTTGAGGTGTCCACACCCAGAGGTGTCAGGCCATGAGGTCTTGGCCCTTGGTGTACTTGTGAGGTGAGACATCAGTCATGTTCAGATAGCAGCAGTGATCTGACCATGGGCATGAACATGCCAGTGCAACTCCTGCCACAGCCAGTTTTTGTGATCGGGTACAAAGACAATGAACTGCCACCCCTACCATGCATAGTTCACACCTGTCCAACATACCAAGACACAGAGCTACCATAGAGCTTGGTTGTGTTCTTGCAATCACTCCCACACTACTTTCAACTGGACTGCACATACAGACAAACACACATACCAGTTACATAGGTCATTCAGGCTTAAAGCTCATTCTGTCCCAGTGGCCATTTGATACTTTAACCAAATGTCTGCCAGTTTTTCTTTCTTTCTTACATACACTCACTTGCCTTTTATGTCAGCCTAGGCTTCCTGCCCCCACTCCCCACAACACTCTGTACAAATGATGATAACTGTGCCATATCCTTGTTTTCTATCTTTTGGATTCAGGGATACATACGTTTTGTGTCTGATGCTCAGGGTGCATAGCAGACTTAATGCTTAGTTTATCTGTGTTAGTGATGCTGCTTTGATAATTGTAATGCTTTCTTACAGGTTTTTGTAATGTGTATATGTCTCCCAAACTCTTACAGTAACAAAGCTGTACCAAGTCATAAATAAAAGTGGACAAAGGCTGAAGAACAAGAAGACTTTTTAAATATTTTGGTCTTACAAAGTTAGTTGATAGAATCAAACAGTGTTTGCATCACTATTTTTAAAACTTTTCCGAGGGATATGAAGTCTGAAACTGAAATGTTTGTCATTAATTTATAACTTCTCTCTTTAATAAATTGCCAGTAAAAAAGTACGAGGCCAAACTGATAACATTCTGTGACAATTAGTACTTCTGAGAGGTATGAATGTGTGAATCTTTGATGCCTGACGCCTATTACTTGATAGAGGACACATGTATTCACATAGGAGTCACTGCTGTCACATGTTGAAGTCATTGTTGTAAAAATCAGCAAATTTTTTACTTACTTACATTACCAAGTAACAGTGTGTAAGGATATGCCATTAATTTGTATTGTTACACATTTTTTTTAAATATTTCAGGTTCAACACTTACCTTGTAAATCTGGCAGTTGCTACAGTTTTAGTTCAGGGCTGAGTCTGTCGGATGCTAAGAGTACACAGCCATTACATGGGTAGGTAAAAGTTGTGAGCATTGCATGACATCAATGTTACTGCATGTATGTTCCTAGAATTAAGGTTTTTATCCTTTAGGTGGTGAGTAAATGTGCTATGCATTGCCTCTTAGCCAATGCGAGGGTGTATTCAGCACACTTAGTCTACCTACACCCACAGCAGCTGCTGATTCCCCCTGGCTCCTCAACTGTGTGTGGCTGAGGTGACCTTGCCAGTGGTGGTGGGACGTGTGCCTCTTCCCCTTGTTTATCCTGCTGAAGCTGTTTTCTCAGGATAATGTTGTGAAGCATGGCACAGATGGTAAAGATTTCAGTACATGTACATGGATTGTACTGCAGAGCTCCCCACTATATCTAGGTACCAGAACCATGATTTCAGCAGCCCAAACACATGCTCTATGATATATCTTAATTGACCAAAAGCTGGGAACTTATGAATACAGGTCACAAACACTCCAATAAGTGTAACAGCTCCTCAATATCAGACAATCAGCAAGCAACTCACAAAAGAAAGTTGGACCAGCCACTGAAAAAACAGCAGTATGGCAATAAATCCAAAACTGAAAATACTCCACTGACTCGAACAACCTCCCACAAATGATGGCACAGCAAAAGTTGAGGCTATAAAAATCTTTTTTATTCCAAAAATGAACAGTGAAAACAGAATCAAACTTCATGACTGTATAACATAAAAACCAGGTTAAGCGCTTTCACCCACTCAAACGGTGGGCTTCTTCAGAACCTCTTGTGAAAATACTACAAACATTTTATTTAAAATTTGGGGCCAAGAGGAAATGGATGCTGATGGATACATTGTATCCTGAATGACAAGATCCGCCCTTTAAAGTTAAAATTATTATTTACAATGATCGTGGTGACAAACACATTTCTCTTTCTTTTTTTATCTAAATCAACCACGATCGAAACAGCTTCAACCATACAATTACATTTATTCTTCTTTTGCATCTCATCCGTATCCTATGAATATAATTTTTTTTCTAATTGAATACAAATGCATATATAGGTAACCCTATACTAACTAATCTAAAATGGATATTGAAATAATACAGTCAATATATAACATAATTGAATTTGTCAACAATGCAACCAACGTATAAAATTGGAATCACATGAACCATGCATATAATAAGTATCCCTCTCCACAAAATATGAGTGTAAAATAAAAAATTTAATTTTTTTTTGTATGAATAATGAAAAAGTGAATTGTTAGATATGTCAAACATATGTAAAAAATGTTTTGTATAAAAATTTTTTTTTTTTTTTATAAAATTACTAAAATGTTTGTACAAATAGAATGGTATTTGTGGTACTAATACCAACTATACTATGACCAAAATATAAAAATAATCTAATATTATCTTATTAATAATTTGAATAGTTGATATATCACCACAACCGACTAATGTGTAAATAAAAAAATTCTTATGATAGTACATAATTACTTACAAACCTCTAAAATTGGCTTACAGGAAATGTATTCATTAAGTCCAGGATGGTTGGTGGCATCTAAAAAGAGTTGCCACCAAACCTCTCTGAAACTTAGAAAGGATTTATAATCCCCACCAATGGGATCTACTAAAATGGTTTCCAAGATGGCGAATTTGAACTTATGTGTATCGTCCATCATGCTTATGTGTCTGTATAAAGCATTAGTTAAATCTTTCTTCTGAATACTATAAATAGGATCATATATGCGCTGTCTAAAACAACGTTCAGTTTTCCCTATATAGAAACAGGTACACGCACAACATTTCGCTAAATAAATCAACATTTTCGTTCTACAATTCCCATGTTTAAATTTTACTATAGTGTGAGTTTCATTTTGAATAATCAATTTCTTTTCTTCCAATATATACTTGCATTGATTGCAAGTACCACATTTGAATGTATGGGAAAAATTATCCTGTCTCCTATTACTGTTTGCTCTCCTGGAGACCAATAAATTCTTTAAATTCCTTCCCATTTTGTAAATAATTCTAGGTTTGGTTCCCGTTATTTCCATTAACTTGGAATCTTGGGAAATCAAGTACCAAAATTTGTTAATGATATTTGTTATTGTGTCTACTACTGGACTATATAATAATATTAATGATCTATGATGGCCACTAGTCCCATTTCCATCTTTATTACCTAGTTCAATCAGATGTCTAGTTTCAAACCCTGTTCCCAATAATGATTGATATTTGTTATCCCTTTCATGTGTAACATAGTGTTTAATGGCTGAAAAAGTATTTGGTGGATATCTTCTCTCTAAAAATAAATTGGTAATAAACTCAGATGTCATACGAGCCGCTCTGATAATATGACCTCTATATATGTTGTGTTTCATATTCATTGGATGACAACTACTATATTCCAAGAAGTCATTAGTAAACGTTTTATTCCTATATATTCTGGAATGAAAAGTCAAATCTTGCTTATAAACATAAGTATCAAGATACGCTATACCATCTGTATTATGGGTATAAGTAAATTTGAGATATTCACTAGTGGTGTTTAAAAATTGCAAAAAAATGTCTAATTTGTCCACACTATCATCCCATAGGATATAAATGTCATCCAAAAACCTGGAATAATGTTTAACACTCATAAAATATTCACAAGGAAAGAGGGAGGTAAGTTCGAGTAAGAATGAAAATGTTGATTTATTTAGCGAAATGTTATGCATGTACCTGTTTCTATATAGGGAAAACTGAACGTTGTTTTAGACAGCGCATATATGATCATATTTATAGTATTCAGAAGAAAGATTTAACTAATGCTTTATACAGACACATAAGCATGATGGACAGTACACATAAATTCAAATTTGCCATCTTGGAAACCATTTTAGTAGATCCCATGGGTGGGGATTATAAATCCTTTCTAAGTTTCAGAGAGGTTTGGTGGCAAGACTTTTAAAATGCCACCACCCATCCTGGACTTAATGAATACATTTCCTGTAAGCCAATTTTAGAGGTTTGTAAGTAATTATGTACTATCATAAGATTTTTTTTATTTACACATTAGTCGGTTGTGGCTATATATCAATTATTCAAATTATTAATAAGATAATATTAGAATATTTTTATATTTAGGTCATAGTATAGTTGGTATTAGTACCACAAATACCATTCTATTTGTACAAACATTTTAGTAATTTTATAAAAAAAAAAATTTTTATACAAAACATGTTTTACACATGTTTGACATATCTAACTATTCACTTTTTCATTATTCATACAAAAAATTTATATTTTTTATTTTACACATATTTTGTGGAGAGGGATACTTATTATATGCATGGTTCATGTGATTCCAATTTTATACGTTGGTTGCATTGTTGACAAGTTCAGTTATGTTATATATTGACTGTATTATTTCGATATCCATTTTAGGTTAGTTAGTATAGGGTTACCTATATATGCATTTGTATTCAATTAGAAAAAATTTTTTATATTCATAGGATACGGATGAGATGCTAAAGAAGAATAAATGTAATTGTATGGCTGAAGCTGTTTCGATCGTGGGTGATTTAGATAAAAAAAGAAAGAGAAATAAGTGTCTGTCACCACGATCATTGTAAATAATAATTTTAACTTTAAAGGGCGGATCTTGTCATTCAGGATACAATGTATCCATCAGTATCCGTTTCCTTTTGGCACCGAATTTTAAATAAAATGTTTGTAGTATTTTCACAAGAGGTTCTGAAGAAGCCCACCATTTGAGTGGGTGAAAGCGCTTAACCTGGTTTTTATGTTATACAGTCGTGAAGTTTGATTCTGTTTTCACTGTTCGTTTTTGGAATAAAAAATATTTTTATAGCCTCAACTTTTGCTGTACCATTATCTGTGGGAGGTTGTTCGAGTCAGTGGAGTATTTTCAGTTTTGGATTTATTGCCATACTGCTGCTTTTTTCAGTGGCCGGTCCAACTTTCGTTTGTGAGTTGCTTGCTGATTGTCTGATATTGCGGAACTCTATGATATATCTTGTCTGAGCGTATGCCTCATTATAGTGTTCTTCAGTTGGTTTGTGTGCATTTCTGATGGGCGTCATCAGCCATGTTTCAATTGTATAGCCTGCATCCCTCAGCAAATGACCACGTGGGATATCACTCCTAGCAAACATGTGATGCAGTTGGGAGTTGTGCCAGATATGTGAGTCATGGTAACTGCCTGGGTTGCCAGCACACATATTTAAAATGATTTCCTTAGCATTACACATGACTTGGCAGATAATGGAGTGGAAGTTCTTTCTATTTATGTACACCCTTCCCTGTTCCTTGGGTGGTGCTTTGATTTCTATATGTATACATTCTATGGCACCCAGTAATTCAGGGTAGAGTGTTACAGGGAAGAAATCCTGCATGCTTGTTGCCCTGTCCTCAGGAGAATGGGAAAATTATATGTAGTCATTGGCATGTTGGAGCATAGCATACAGGAACTGAAGTAGGATCCTGGATGCTGATGACTGTGACACCTGCAGCACATCCCCTGTTGGTTTTTGAAAGGTTCCTGTAGCTAATATTCTAAGTGCTACACATACTTTTGTGTCCACCGGTATTGGTTACCCTCAGTATGCCCTTGCTCTGAGTTGAGGATGACAGAGGTTGCAAAGTTCATGTAATATGGCTCTATCCAATCTGTAGCACTCTACAATTTCCAATGCATGGAGATCATGATAAGTTAAATATGGTCTGAAAACTCTTCTCCTTCTTGGCCTTGGTCTATTAGTAGTAGCAGCAGCACAGACTTCAGCCTGTTGCACAAACACATGAATTGAAGCAATAGCAGCCCATAGCTTCTTTTTGTGTGGATTACCTATTGTGTCTGTGTTCCAATAGGTTTTGCAATTCATAGGAAAAACAGCTCTGAGTCTACATGGTTATTTTATGTGTTGTTGAATAGCTCCTCCATCGTGGATTGGGTGATTAGCATACAGTTCAGCTGCTTATGCTGCAATTAGCATACCATGGTGCTTACCATGTTTGCACAGCTCTACACACTGTGTAGAGTCTCTTTCTGAATCTAAAACAGTACACTATTGCGTGCGCATCATGGCGAGATGCTCACATGATCTTAGCAGATTGTGTAAGCTTTACTGAATCCAGCCCTTTATTTATTTTGTTCTATTTTATTTAAAAAAATGCATTTCTGGGTAGAACACTGATAAATTTGAACCATTTGTATAGGATAACTGATGATTACAGTAAACAAGCAAAATGCACATTAAAAGAGAAATTAGAATTGCAAAAGTAAATTTGAAACTCAGCAAAGAAACACTTGTATAGGAACTATAATTTGGATAATATTATGTTTACAGTACTTCAATCAATGTTTACATGTACTTAAGAGACATTCTAGAGTGTTGATTGCAAGAGGAATGCAGCTACTTGGCTGGGCTGTGATTACCCAAGTACATCTGAGGATGTCTACTTTGATTTGCTTACCTGACCTCAAAACCTGATGGCGCTACACCTGGGAAGTAACTATTTTCTGCTTTTGCTCTTAACTTAGAGTGTTATAGAGATAATTAGAGATAACTTCAAAGTTTTCTACTCTGCTTTGTGCTGGGGTAGTTTGCTGGACTTAGAAATGATTTGGCAAGTTAATCTCCAAGTGAAAGAAAGGAAGCTGCTACTGTTAATGGTGAAAGTTACTGTTAGCCTTAGGGTAGTGTGTTTTTAAATGGCCTGTGTGTTTTAGGTTATTTATTTATTTTTTTTTGCATTATTGCAGTTGTCGAAGCTCTGTTTGACTAGGCTGCCACTACATAAGTACACCTGAGGACATCCACTCAGAACAGACCTGAAAACCTGATCCTGCTACACCTGGGAAGTACCTCATAGTCTAAAGTGAGGCTGCTCACTCTTAAGAACTATTTTTGATAGATCCAAGTGTTTGTACCTTCTTGTTTATAAAAAAAATCTATACTTTTGCAGCTGAAATTATTTTGTACTTTGCACATACATAAAAAAGGAATTTCAGTGTTGTAACACATTCTGTGACAGTTTTAAGTATTTTTGGAATATAAAAGTAATAAAGATAAAACAAAGGCTGCAGTGGTAAACGGTAAATGGCAAACTGTGCACCCACACATTAGTTGTTCAATAATAGCCGTATTCATAGGGAAATCATAAGATTAATTATTTAGGTTTGTGGTTTAAAAATATTCATTTCTGGCAGGTAAGGATATAAGGGATGAAACTAAAAAAAAAAAGATAATACAAAAAGTAAGAAACTGGAAGTTCTTGATTTTGGTTCATAGGTTCTTATGTGTTTACCAGGCTAATGACCACAAGGGTCTTTTTAAGCCTTCCCATGTATTCCAAATCTCTGACAAGTTCTGATACCCTTGATAAGTGTAAGGAGAGGGGGTTCGAAGATGAAACATTTACAAGCAGGAGCCTAGGAGATGAACCATTTACAGGCTGCCTTTATTCATTAGAGCCATAGGTACCAAACCAGGGATGAATTTCCTGTTCCCCATCCAGTTATCCAAGTTGCACTTGAATTGATTTAGGAAGGAACTCTGTTTCACATGGATGGGGAGCCTGTTCCATAGACAGGGTAGTCTCTGGGATACATACCTGCCTCTTCAGCAGGTCCTGTTTATATCACAGGCAATGTTTAAGTATTTAAAATGGATAATTCTGGTGTTGTTTGTTTTGTGGATATGCAAAAGGTCCATCAGAGTGGGGTCTAACAATGCCCTGTATGCCAGGCATAGATCTCCCCTCAAAAGCCCATAGGAGACAGAATACAGGGATAGGGCCTTGAGGAGGTCTGCCTAGAACATTTTACTTACAGCCTGTATTCTTCTAGTGAGTAACCTCTGTGAACATTCAAATTGTTGGATATGCCTGGTTAGGAACTGTCTGATAAATGCTGAATACAGTGGAACAATGATTTCCTTGTACTTAGATCCCATACCTTTGTTTATAAGTTGCACAACATAGAATGAATTCCTCACTACTATAGACATGTGTTGGTCAAAAGCTAGATTACTATCTATGTGTGTCCCTAAGTCCCTGACTACTGGGTCACCTTTAAGAGGTATGTTGTCAATATGATCATTACCAGGGGTGGATGACTTCTCAAAGTATATTATTATGCATTTCATGACATTTAGTTTTAGTCCATGGCTCTAACACCAGTTTTTTGTCTGTGTCAGCCCCTCCAGCAGAACATTTGTGTCAGTGTGGGATTCAATGCCAACTCCTAATTTGCAATTATCTGCCAATTTAGTCAGCCAGAGAACACTTACATTGGCCTTGACATCAGAGAAGTAAATGCCAAAAAGGAGGGGTCCAAAGACTGATCCCTGAGGGAGTCCATTTGTGACTGGCCTTTTTGTAGAGGTGGACTCCCCAATTCTAACTTCCTGGATCCTGCATGTTAGCCAGCTGGCTATCCACTGGGTGACATTTATTTTTATTTATTTATTTATTTAAGTTTCATGACCGGGGAAGTCCACTGGGCCATAAAGAGCCCGTTTTCAGTGGATGCCCAGGGAGAAAAGCTCCAAATATTGCAAGTTACATATTACATGCTACAAAAGAAAAACAAATATTTTTACAGAACAATTAAAACATTTACATAAATATAATACATTATGTAATAAGCTTTTAGTGAGTTAACATTTAAATAGAATGTTACTAGCCCTTTTGGAGGTTGGGTAAACTGAACATTTGCAGAAAAAGACATTTTTGTTAAATAAGCTCTTTGTAAGTAAGCATTAAGCAAGTAGCTACTAGCCCTTTGCAGGTTAGGTGGACCATTTTGAATGGAGAGAGTACCACAAAATTGGATTATTGAAAGTATAGTACACTAGATAGCAGAGAGAAAATCAGTCCCTGCTAGGGCGAGACTGTTTTAGGTTGAGATGAAGCAATAGAATTGGTAAATGGTAATGATTTCAATGCAGGGTAGAAAGAGATGGGGTGGAGATGGGTTTATGTTGGAGCGTGACATGGGCATTTCTATTTGGCTGATAGATGAGGGAATAGTTGAGATTTGAAATTGGTATGGTTTGGAAGATTACGAAGGTGGGGGGGGGGTTCCACTGCTTGGCTAAGGAGTAGGACAGTAGTAGGTGGCCATGAGGTTGTGCTGGTTTGTGGACCTGAAGGAGATTTTGGTTTGTGGATCTGTGTTGACAGTTGGGTATATAGGGTTCTAAGGGTTTTAAGGATATACGAGTCTGTACCTAACCTCATGAGTTTGTCAACAATGCCTGAGTGGGATAACGTGTCAAATGCCTTGGTTGGGTCAATGAATGCAGTGTGAACCATTTTTCTCACATTCATTGCTTTGGTTACCTTCTCAAAGAAGTCCACCAGCTTGACTAGGCATGATCTGTCCTTGACAAAACCAAACTGGGTTGGGTCTAGTGCCTGGAGGTTCATTATATCTCTACTGATCATTCCCATGATAATTCTTTCCATGGCTTTACATATATGAGTGAGACTTATGGGTCTGTAGTTTCCAGGATCTGTAGATGGCCCACCTTTGTGCAGGGGGTGACTGTTGCTGTTCTCCATTCATGAGGCACAAAGCTTGTTTGGAGGCTGTAGTTAATAATAATTCCAGAGGCCCTGACAGGTTATGTTTCATGATATTTATAAGGCATCCTAGGATATTGTCTGGGTCAATTGATGCAGTGTTCTTGGTCTTAGAGATAGCACTAAGGACCTGTTCCCTATTGATAGAAGTGGGAGTTATATTTGATGGCATTTCCTGAAGGAAGGTTGAGGGGGAGAGAGGGGTAAAGTTGGAGCTGAATTTATCAGCCAGAAGGTTTGCTATATCTTCTGGCTCAGTATAGGTGGCTCCATTTACAATGAGCTCTGCAAACAACTGTGTATTACCTTTGAGGTTGCAGACATAGCTAAAGAATGCTTTGAGGTTGTCATTGGGCTGGGAGGCCAAACTTACCTCAAATTTAGCCTTGGTAGACTTTATTTGCGCTCTGGGTTGTTTGTTTAGTTTGATGAGAGTGATTGTATCCTGCTGTGTGCTGCACCTCCTAATTTTTGCCATGATTTTCTTCCTTCTGTTATACAGCACATTGATTTTGTGATTCCACCAGGGTGGCTTGTTTTTTTTTTAGTTAGTTCTGCACTTCCTGGCAGGTGGAGTTGCCTCTATGCAGCTATTAACATGCTTGTACAGGGCTTCTGTGAACAGTTCTTTATAAGAAGCAGTGTTCTCAGGGTTTATGGGGGCTTGGCTTGAAACTTTGACAGGTTATCACTTAATAGCAGGAGGTTAGCCTTAGAGTAGTTCCTGAATATTCCAGGTTTAGCTGGGGGTCCAGGTTTTATTTTTACTTCAAAGGAGACAATTTTGTGGTCTGACCTTACCAGGGAAGACATTACAGTAGGGGGTGTGCAGCACTCTCCCATACTAGCGAAGACCAGATCCAGTATGGTTCACCCCTGGTTGGTGTATTGACTTTCTGGTCCAGGGAGTTTGTGTTTACAAAATCCAGGAATCTCTTTGCCTGTACATTTGGTGTCGTATAGGATTTCCAGTTAATAGTGGGGTAATTAAAGTCACCTATGAATATGGTATTGGGTTGGATGGTTAGTGTTTCTAGTAATTTTAAATACATGGTATGGGTTTCCTGGGTTATGTGGGGGTTGTAGCTTACAAGTAAGTGGTATTGGATTTTACCTGTGGTGATTTGAACAAAAAGCAACTCAAGTGCTTTGTCCTGTTTGACCAGTCTCGAAGTATATTTATTTATTTTTTATGTAAATTGATGGAAAAGGATATTAAGATACAAGCAGGAAAATCTTTTTAGTCCATTTAGTTTTATATACCAGTCAGACATACTTATATCAACCAGGGCAGTTGTGTACAATAATTAATTAGATGGTAAAGTGGGCAAGTATTAAGAGGAATAAGTTGATTTTCCCCATGGAACAAGGTGGTTTAGGATTATTATATTTGAATGAATACTTTATAGCTATGCAATTAAGGCTCATATATAAAACACAAGCTGCAAGTTACAAATCTAAGTGGAAAGAGATGATGATGAAATGGGTGGGGGCTCAGAAATTAGGCATAAGTAAATTTTATATCCAGGTCCTCAAGGAGAATAATCAGATGCATACAGAATATTAGATCCGTAAAGTAGCAGAAAGATTCTAAGAACCAAGCCAACATGGGAATGGAGAAAGGAGATTTTGCCAACAGAGGTGACTGCAAGTACGCTATAGAAAATATGCAAGAGGGGGTTGGAATTTACTGGAGAAAATTACCAAAGGAACCAAGGTATTAGGAGCAAATAACTAGAGATTGGAAGGTAACTGAGTGGGTGGGATGAGGCTAAGCAGAAGTTGGACTGCAGGTTAAAACTGATTTCCCTGCCAAGGATTACTATAGCTGATGTTATGAAAAGACCAATTAGTAGGATATATAAAATATTACATGATAACCATAAGACTCAATCATAAGAAGTTAGAAAACATTCAAAGGAACAATGAGAGGGCATATGTGTGAATCCCAAGTATACAACAAGGTCCAGAAGGTCTTGAATTTTTCCTTGGAAGTGTTTGCATAGCCATTTTTATACCCCTATCAGACATCAGGGAGATTTTCATCAAGTAGACAGCAAATGCTGGTGGTATGATGGGAAAGAGATAGATAACTGGGAGCATGTTTCTGGAGTATAGTAATTTGGCAGATTTTAACAGTTCATTTCATAGTACTTTATCATAAATGTTGAGAGCACAATGCTTGTAACTAACAAAAGTGTTCTTTTCAGCTGGGATGTTGCCTAGTCATAGACCTTACTAAGTTTAATGCTATTGGCCGCCAAAAAAGCAATTAATAGAAAATGGAAATCAAAATCTAAACCAACTGAAGGACTCAATATTGTAAATGAGATAAAAGAACTAGAGGTGGGATCTTTACAAAGGGAAGGGAAAACTTATATAGAAATAGATGACATTTGTGGAAACAAAGCTTGCAGAATAATGTTTAAGAGGAGGAGGAATGAGGTTTAAGGGATGGCAGAAAAGAGCAATTTATGTAATGTTGAAGTGAATGATTGCTAAAGATATATACTGCGTGAAATAAATGGGAAATGTTGCTATGTTTTTTTTTCTGTTTTTTTATTAATGTATTTGTAACTGTGTCACTAATGCCACTGTGATTTAATAAAGATGGTAAATAAATCTGTAAGAGGTATATTACCTTTGACATTCATTGTGTGCTAAACTGGGTCATCTTGTAGTGGTAAACAATGTTCAATTGGGCATAGTTAGGTTATCTGGTACTCTGCTTGGTTCCCTGATTTTGTGAGGCACTGCACTGAGCAGTTCTGTCACCCCCTTTAAAAAGGTCCTCTTAGAATTGAGGACCAAAAATAAATGTCCAGTCAAAGTTGGACTTAAAAAAAAACATGTAATACAGACATAATGATTGGCTAGTTGGTATTAAGGCAAGTAAAACAAAGCATTTTGGTGCTTTTGCCATGACCACCAATACAGTATCTACATTGACTTCTGAACAGCACTTCTACACCATTAGTGTCTGCCAGTCACACACCCCAAGACATGCCCCTCAACCTCTAAGTGCATGAAATCTGGGCAATACCTAAACCAATGGTGTAACAAAGGCCCAAAAATATGAACAGATTATAAATATTGGTCTTATAAACTTAGAAAGCTGCTAAAGTAGCAGGTTTTGTGTTAACATGCATTTTCAGAATTATATAATGTCTGAAACCCAAATGTATGTCTTTAGTTAATGACTTCAGTCATCAGTGATTTGCCTGAAAGATAAAAATTTTATGAGTAACAGACCAAAAGTATGAGGAAATAATCTGGACACTCTTTGAAAATCTAGACAGTTGAGAGGAAAGCCCTAAGACCTTGCACCTGCATCCCCCTTTGTCCCTCTGTAGCAGTGCCTCTGAATATAAATAACTAGGCCTCTGGGAAGAGTTACAGACAACTGTTGCTGAGTACCCCTACACTTCATATTCTGCTTTTGCTGTATCCATACCAAACAATGTCCCATTTAACTTATTTGTCTGCTGTTGTGATATCTGATCTAAGACTGCTAGTTGCTACTGTAAACTGTCCCACAACTTTGAATTGTTTGCTCTTGAGGTTTCTGGGCCAGCATGATTGTTGCTGTCTCCAATAACCAGAAATTTGCTACTATTGCCTTTACTGATTTTGTATCACTGCCTACTAATGCTGTTTGCTTTGTAATTGAAACTTTTGCTGTTGTGTCACCTGTGCCTGTTTGTTAGACAGCATATTGTATTCACAAGTTGTGCTACTGCTCTTATTATATTGCATTTTATTTGCTGCTAGGGCTACTAATTCATTGTGATTTCAGCCTTCTGCTCTGTTTGCCATTCTGGCCCTAGTGACTAATAGGATAAAACCCTTTGCTGTTGTGGAAACCCACACCAGATTGTTTAGCTATAATACTGGTTTTAAACCAGTTGCTAAGATGACCCTCCTTATAATTGCAGCTGCTGCAGCTCATTGTGTTGCAGATCTCCTTTTATGTAAACTGAGACAGACTTGAAATTGAAAAATATGAGCCTGATTTCAGCTGTGATTATCTAGTTGTGTTAAGTTGGGCCTAACAAGGCATTTTACATCATTTATGTCCTTGCTGCTGTGTAAACTGTACCACCCTTCTTCACTGATATCCCTACTTTACTTTTTGCGCATATATCTGTATTGTGTTGTCTTTCTTTAGTAGCAAACTTTATCCTCTCTCGTAACTAATAATTAATATAACCCCCCTTCATTACTATTGAAGTCATCCGTGTGTTCTTTACAAATCAACCACTATGAACCATGAAGCCACATTCTCCCACACCATCTGTAGTTAGCCTGATAGAACTAGGCATCCTGAGGCCATGTAACAACTAACTTATGCTTACTGGGAGCCATTTGTTTCTTACACTGCATAAATCTATACGTGAGAGGTACAATCATTTACTAACCTTGGAGGTCCAACCTCTCATCCAGACTTAAAGTTGTTAGTACTGCCATCCACCTCACAAAGCCATGCCCACCTTGTCCTAAATATTAATGAATAAGCCATCTTTATACTGATATGTTTAGGAAATCTTTTGACCAAACCTCAAAGGTTTCCAACATGTAGGTTGGGTGTTCAGACCTTCCTGATCCTCAGATATACAGATATTTGTGTAGTTCATGAAGCATGGTTTTTATGTAGTGATATCATCCTCATAAAGCCTGGTTTTAATACCTGCTATGCTTTCAGTCTCACCACCAAATATGGCTGTGTTGTGGAGGGGTCTTGTCAGGAGGCAGATTAATAATAAAATAATTTAACTTTAAAATAAGCTTTTTTTATATTCTACGATTGTTCGCTTACTCTCTTACAAGTTGCTTCTGACTTCTAGACTGAATCGCCCCAACTCATTTAGTTAGCTTATGAGTTAAACATAATTGGTAACAAAATGTACGTGAAAAACAAAAGCTTTAAAATTATGACAGTGGAAGTATTTTCTCTGTATACCCTCAGTGCCTAACACTTGTGCATGTACAGGACTGGCCAGGGCTGCTATTTTATTTATTTATTTATAAGTTTATATTTCTTTACTTCAACATAAATACATAAAGAAAGAAAGACAGAATCCTTGTTGATCCCCTTTACAGCACAACACATTTCTGACCACTGCCTTCCCATTGTTCACCGAGAAGGTAACAATTTGAAAGCTTTCAAATATTAAATAGTGGAAGGTGTGAATAATAAATGGGATACCAGCATTTGTTAACTAATATGAAACAATAGATTATTTCTGTAGATGCATTGTTTTCTCCTGGGTTAATTCAATAGTTTTGAATTTGCATTTTTTTGTATCCATCCAAAAAGGAACTGCAATATATTAATACCAGGGACATAGTTTCCTGAATAAATATAATCTTGTTTCATTTTAGAAGCTAAGCATGGCCAGGCCTGGTTAATATGTGGATGGGAGAATACAGTGACGCAGAGGAACCCTGGCTGCTTAGTTTTCACCAAGTTTAAATGACTATATTGAATTTATGCTTTGAACCTGTATGCTCTTCAAATGACCACTAGATGTCAGCAGTTATTGTTTTTCTTGTGGAAATACACAAAAACAGTTATGTTACAGAAACCAAATGATTACTCACTACCTTGTTTTGAACGCATACACCTGTTTCTGAATGTTTACATAATCTTGAATAATCATGTGACTTTAGCTATATAAATATGAATGTGTGTATATAATATATATAATTTTATATATATATATATATATATATATATATATATATATATATATATATATATATATATATATATATATATACAGTGGACATAAAAAGTGTACACACCCCTGTTAAAATGCCAGGTTTTTGTGATATAAAAAAATGAGACCAGAATAAATCATGTCAAAACTTTTCCTACCTTTAATGTGACCTATAACATGTACAATTCAATTGAAAAACAAACAAATCTGTTAGGGGAAAAATATAAAAAATGAAAAATGTACAATATGCTGGTTGCATAAGTGTGCACACCCTTTAACTAATACTTTGTTGTGTGTGCACACCCTTAAACTAATACTTTGTTGAAGCACCTTTTGATTTAATTACAGCATTCAGTCTTCTTGTGTACACACCTGCCATCAATTATAGAGACTCTGATTAACCCCAAATAAAGTTCAGCTGCCCTAGTAGGATTTTCCTGATATTTCCTCAGTTGCCTGCTACAGAAAAAGTCATGGTTTGCAGAGAGCTTACAAAGCATAAAAGGGATCTCATTGCTGAAAGGTATCAGTCAGGAGAAGGGTACAAAAAATTTCCACAGCATTAGATATACCATGTAACACAGTGAAGACAGTCATCAAAAAGTGTGGAAAATATGCAACAACAGTGATATTGCAAAGAACAGAGCGTCCATCCAAAATTGATAAAAAGACAAGATGAAAAGTGGTCAGGGAGGCTGTCAAGAGATCTACAGCAACACTGAAGAGCTGCAGGAATTTCTTGCAAGTACTGGTTGCGTACTACATGTGACAACAATCTCCCATATTCTCCATATGTCTGGACTATGGGGTAGGGTTGCAAGACAGAAGCCTTTTCCTACACAGAGAAACATCCAGGCCTGGCTAAAATTTGCAAACCAATACATCAAGCCTCCCAAAAGCATGTGGGAAAATGTGTTATGATCTGATGAGATCCAGGTTGAACTTTTTGTCCACAATTCCAAAAGGTACATTTGGCACAAAAACAACACTTTGCATCACCAAAAGAACACCATCCAGACAGTGAAGCATGGTGGTGGCAGTATCATGCTTTGGGGTTGCTTTTCTTCAGCTGGAACTGTGGCTTTAGTCAAGGTGGAGAGAATTATAAACAGTTCCAAATACCAGTCACTTTTGGCCCGAAACCTTCAGGCATCTGCTAGAAAGCTGAAGATGAAGAGGAGTTTCACCTTTCAACACGACAGTGACTCCAAGCATACATCCAAATCAACAAAAGAATGGCTTCACTAGAAGAAAATTAAAGTTTTGGAATGGCCCAACCAGAGCCCTGACCTAAATAAAATAAAATCTGTGGAGTGGCCTGAAGAGGGTTGTGCACAAGAGATGCCCTCACAGTCTGACAGATTTGGAGCACTTTTGCATGGAAAAGTGGGCAAATATTGCCAAGTCAAGATGTGCCATGCTGATAGACTACTACCCAAGAAGACCGAAGGTTGAAATTAAATCAAAAGGTGCTTCAACAAAGTATTAGTTTAAGGATGTGCACACTTAATGCAACCAGCATATTGTACGCTTTTTTTATTTTTTATATTTTCCCCTAACAGATTTTTTTTTCAATTGAATTGTACAGGTTATAGGTCACATTAAAGGTGGGAAAAGTTTTGAAATTATTTATTCTGGTTTCATTTTTTTAATCACAAAAATTTAATTTGCCATTTTAACAGGTGTGTGTGCACTTTTTATATCCACTGAATGTGTGTGTGTGTGTGTGTGTGTGTGTGTGTGTGTGTGTGTGTGTGTGTGTGTGTGTGTGTGTGTATAGATATGTATAGATATATAGATAGATAGATACATATGGTTCTGTTGCATATGATCCAACTAATTTAATGTCAAACTGAAAAAAAAAAAAAAGTTTAAACATTCACAATACTGAAAACAGAACATATCAAATGAAATAATATTGTGAAAGGAAAACTATTTCCTCTCCCGATATTAACACTAAATTCCCCAATAACACTAGCATCAAATTCAATTGGATATTGGCGGTATTATGCAAAGGATTTTCTGAAGGTAAGCTGCAGGGTTAGGGTTGAGGGAAGGGGCAATGTTAAGGTCCACCCCCCCCCTGCACCACCTTAGTAATGGGTGCTAACATTAACCCTAAAGCTACCAAGCTACCCCTTCCCTTAACTCTATCTCTACACATTGCCTTCAGAAAAACCATCGTGTAACACTTCTACTACACAAGCCACACTTGGACACACAAACATTCGGAAACACACACAAACAACATTATATTTATCCCTTAAAATAACCCTGACCTTAACCATAAAATACATTATCTCTCTCAGAAACATACAACACCTGTCCTTCACTTATTCACAACCCTAACCTAAATCACATAAACATGCACAAATACTTTCACCCTTCCAACTCCACTTATCTGTCTCAGCATTACACACCATCAACATTTCCACTACTCGGCTAGCCATTCTGTCAATATTAAAGCACTACCACTGCATTTGTCAAAGAAACAACATTTGACAAAATGTGGAGGACTCATATATATATGCTGCATACAGGTTGTTGAATGGCAACTTGTCAAAGCCAGAAAAACTACCAGCATTACTGATCAAAAGCTAATCAAACATGATGGCAGTTGTTTTGTTTGAGATTGCAGAATAGTTGAGAATGGGGTATTTTTCCTTTCCTCACTGTAGTCAGGGGCGGCCCGTGCTATTGGACTGCCAGACTGCAGCCCCCTTAACTGTAAAATAAAGAAAAAAAAAGAAAAAGTAAAGAAATAAAAAGAAAAAAAAAGAAAAAAAATGTGCACTAGTCCGGACTGCTGCTGAGACAGTCTGGAGCATGTGCAGATTGTCTCAGCAGCTGAGACAATCTGGAGCATGCGCAGATTGTCTCAGCAGCAGCCCTGACTGGGAAACATGAAGAACAGAGCTCCCAGAAGTCTATGCAGTTTTAAACTGCATAGACTACAAGATCTACTACAGGTAAGTGTGTGGACAGGGATTTGGATGATCTAGTGTGTGGACAGGGATTTGGATGATCTACTACAGGTAAGTGTGTGTGGACAGGGATTTGGATGATCTACTACAGGTAAGTGTGTGTGGACAGGGATTTGGATGATCTACTACAGGTAAGTGTGTGTGGACAGGGATTTGGATGATCTACTACAGGTAAGTGTGTGTGGACAGGGATTTTGTGTGTGTGTGTGGACAGGGATTTGGTGTGTGGACAGGGATTTGGTGTGTGTGTGTGTGTGTGTGTGTGTGTGTGTGTGTGTGTGTGTGTGTGTGTGTGTGTGTGTGTGTGTGTGTGTGGACAGGGATTTGGTGTGTGTGTGTGTGTGGACAGGGATTTGGTGTGTGTGTGTGTGTGTGTGTGTGTGTGTGTGTGTGTGTGTGTGTGTGTGTGTGTGTGTGTGGACAGGGATTTGGTGTGTGTGTGTGTGTGTGTGTGTGTGTGTGTGTGTGTGTGTGTGTGTGTGTGTGTGTGTGTGTGTGTGTGTGTGTGTGTGTGTGTGTGTGTGAAAATGCCCCAGGTGCAATATACTGGTGGTTAGACTCATGGTGGTGTGGTAGGGAATACCTCAGGCTTGAACCCTGTACCTTGTATGCAGGTGTTAAAGACCTGAATTCCCTACCCACCACCATTTGTAAAAAAATTGCAGATTTTTGCCTCATATTTGATCTGATCTGTTCCTCATAATATCTGTGGTTTGTAAATGTTGCAATGCTTGATATTTGATGGTGCAGTGGTAGCACTGTTGCCTCACAGCTGTAGGTTCTCAGGTTTGATTCTTGGCTGGGGTGCCGTCTTTGTGGGGTCTGTATCTTCTCCCTGTGTTTATGTGGGTTTGCTTTTGTGTCCTCCCATGTTGCAAAGACATGTCTGCATTATTTCTTCCTGGGCCTCTGCTGAAAATTGTTTTTTTGTTCCAAGTCAGAATGTCCTGATTAACAAATGTTAAATAAAATTGACAGGCGTTTGAATTTCAGACTTCAGGTTTCTAAATGTTTAATTCCTTACATATTTGATGGTGCAGTGGCAGTATTGTTACCTCACAGCTATAGGTTTTCTGGTTTGATTCTTGGCTGGGGTGCCTTCTGTGTGGAGAGTCTGCATTATCTGTGTTTGTGTGTGATTTGCTCTGGTGTCCTGCCATTTTAAATACATGTGTCTACAGTATTTCTCCCTGGGCCTCTGCTGAAAATTGTTTTTGTTCCATCAGAAGTAAAATTGACAGGCATTTGAATTTCAGACTTCATATTCTTCAGAAAATACATAGTAAAACAACGTTTTATTCTAGCAATAAATATATAGTAACACAACCTTTTATTATAGCAATTTTCTAAGTTTATAAGATGACTATTTGAAATTTGTCCTTATTTTTGGGACTGTATTACCCTGTTATTGTCTTTGTCCAGGTTTTTTGTGCTAAGGTTGACAGCTATGGCAAGAACTGAATTCACTGAATATGTTTGAGGGCTGTATTCCCTCATTACTGGGTTTGTCCAGGTGTTTTGTGCTAAGAGGTTGACAGCTATGGTGAGAACTGAATTCATTAAATGATAGCCATTTAAGTTTCAGTCCTCCTCTCTTTCACAAAGCAGCTGATTTGGCGTAGTGGTATGTTGCTCTGACTGTTTTGCACAGGGACCTTGGCAGTAAAATGTATGGTGGTAACACAGCATTTTTCTTTCACAAAGCAGGTGATTTGGCATAGTGGTATGTTGTTCTGACTCTTTTGCACAGGGACCTTGGCAATAAAATGTATGGTGGTAACACAGCATTTTATTCTAGCATCTTTCCAAGATTATACAAGCAATGTTTAATGTGTCCCTGGTTTTTGCCCTTTTGACCCACCCCAATAAATTTGGCTTTTTCCAGATTTCTTGTGCTGCAAAGTTGAGATGCAGTTGAGTATTGAGTAGATTTTACAAGGAGCTGAGAGCTGCAGGTGAAGAGAAGTTTAGTGCTGATTATGCTAAGTCATCTCACATTGCTAATAGCACAACAGGTTGTATACTTGCTTTTGATGCAAAGTTGTTGGTTCTACTCCCATAAGGAGTGAATACTGCCGTACTGAAAGTTAAGATACTAACTATGAGCCTGTTATCAGTTTGCCATCCATTTCCTATTGCAATATTACTAGCTTATTTTTAATGTAATTTAGGCAATTTATTCCTCAGGGGCATCAGACACTTTATTTTTCGATGAAACCATGAAATAAAAAGGTGATTTAGCAACCTCTTCATTACAGATTTATTTAACGTGGAATTATTTAGATGACTTTTTTACTACTTCAGAGATTGTCCATATTTACTGATAATGGTGGACTGTAGAATTGTGCATATTTACTGATAATAGTAGACTGTAGAAGTTTGAGTAGACTTTCATGATGGAAATGTTCTGAATTGGGCAGTTTTGTCATTGGTGCATGTGTTTTGTTTCATTGTTTACTGGAAAAATGTTCAAAGCAATAGGAAGGTGTATCAAAGAGCACATGTATGTTTCATATGCAAGGGGCCTATGATTTGAAAACAGCCTAGAATTAATCTTTATCTGCCACGGGTAAAATGTATTTTTTTGAATGTGGGTTTCAATGTTGTTTCAATGAATGTGAGTTTCAATGGCAGAGAAGTTTTAATGCCAAGTTTGTTTAGCAGATGTCTTAGTGTTTGTGCTGTAAAATGCAAAATAAAACTTTCAAATGAAGTTCAAATCATCATAGAAGTAAATCAGTATGCACATTAGTGTTTATGGTAAATGGAGTGAAATAGCCAAGTAATGGATCATTGGAATGGCTGCAGGGGGAGGCTCCATTCGACCATGGTTTTGTGAGGGGGAAAGGCGGCAAACTTAGGCAGCCCCAGCTGAACCATACTTCCCAACTGTCCAGATTTTCAAAGAATTAATAGATTTTTTGCTTCTTATTTTTGGTTTGTTCTTCATAAAATTTATGGTTTTCTGGCAAATCATTTAGGAATTAAGTCACTAAATAATGACACACTGAGTTTCAGACTTCATAACCTTCAGATAAATGCATGCTAAAGTAAGACCTGTTCTATCAACTGTAATAGTTTATACAAGAGCAATTTTTAGTACTGTTTATATGTTCCCCCAATATATTTGGCCTTGTCCAGATTTATTGCATTAACAGGTTGAGAGGTACATGCAAATACATTGCTTTATAGAATTAGGCATAGCCAAACCTCTCAACTGTCCCTGATTTTGGCTCAAAATGTTACTCTTCCCCTAATGATCCCTCCGCAAAATAACAATTTTGGAAGAAAACATGGAGGGTTTATAATTAAGAAATAACTGTAATAATCAGTTAGATTACTTTTATTTCAGAAATGCCTGTAGATTCTTTTATTTTGTCAGCTGCTCAAGTTAGCAGTACTAATATTAAAGTATCCCTTCTTTGACAGGTTCCCATCTGTATTGTGTTGCTATTTTATATTTTTACATCACATTTTTGGTCCATTTTTCATAAAATTGTGTTTTTTTTGGCAAATTAGTGACAAATCATTAAAGACTGAAGTTAGAAAATAATGACTGACATTTGAGTTTCAGATTTCATACCATTCAGAAAATTCATACTAATGCAATACCTCTATTATCTTTCTAAGTTTATAAGAGCAATATTTTAAAAGTTGTCCTTATTTTTGGGACTTTGTCCCATTTCTTTTTATGGCTTTGTCCAAATTTCTTGCTCTGAGGTTGAGAGGTATGACAAATGTGTCAGGGCCATCACAAGTCAGCCAGAGACATTTCAAACTGTGACATACTTGTTGCACCCCACTCCCCCATGTAGTGACTCTGGATGTGTCGAAGCAAGGCAAGGAGTAGTTATGCAGTGTAAATGTGCAGAGTATCCCCCACATCCAAGTTAGACACAAGTACTAGAGTGGCTTTTCATCTGTCCTTGATTTTTACAAAATGGTCTGGTTTCTGTCATATTTTTTGTACTGTTGATTTATGCTTATTACTCAAAGTGCCTGTTGCTCTGTGTTTAAGTAGCAATACTTTAATGACCATTGGGTAAGCTTGGCTGAGATTGGAAGATGCAAGTAAGCTTTAATAAGCATACTGTTAAAGATTTGCCAACATTGAAAGCCTTTCTGTTGCCAAGTAGAGAATACTTAACTAGATAATGTATAAGCCTTGGGTATTGAAATGCATATGCCAGTATTTGTAATAAAGGACAGGATTACATTATTTAAAGAGTCTCATTACACTTGGAGATTTCCAGTCATCTCTGCAGGCTTTACCCGTAAACAGAATGCCAGTCGTGTGGTCCATAACCTGTACAGTAATCCTTTTAGTGTGGTCCATAACCTGTATAGTAATCCTTTTAAGCAATGTATCTTGAGCTTATTTCTTGTTTGCTTTTCATTTTTTACTTTGATCATGTTTTCCCCATGAAACAAGTAGATGTCAGGCAGCAGGTCTTTTTGTGGGTAAGGAACATTTTTACAAGTGGGGGCATCAGATATTTCTACTTTCAGCATGTTACTTGGTACTTTAATAAAGCTGAATATAAATTATAATTAGAACTGCAGTGCAAGAAGTGGTTTGAGTTGAGTGCTGCTTGTTTTTCTTATACTTGATTTTGACTGGCATTCCATTAATGTATTTAAAAAAGTAATTTATTTTTTCATGCCTCACAACCTTTTTTGTTTCCATCTAGATATTAAGCTGTCATGCAGCCAATGCATTGAAATATTTTTATTCTTCTACACTTCATTTTGTCTTGATTGGACTCTCATAATGACGGTTTGGCACCCAGGGCAGTATATTTAGTTTTTCTGGTTTTGAGCATAGCTCCTCCCCTTTCTAGTTGGCCACACTCCTTCCCATTGACCCCACCCATTCAGCTGTCTCCTGCAGCCCCCCTTTGATTTGAAGTCACCAGCCGCCACTGACTGTAGTGCAATGTGAGCGCTTGAAAATATATAATTAGCAGGTGGTATGGGGTGTGCAGGGTTTTTTTCAGGTTTTCGATTGGTCGCTGATCAGTTGCCATTAAAAAAAGAAAGTTGCAAAGATTTGTCAGACTCCTAAATACACATATACAAATATATATATATATATATATATATATATATATATATATATATATATATATATATATATATATATATATATATTTATGGTTTCACTTTATAATCTCATGGGAAAATGTTGCATTTTCTGTTATGTCTTCGCGTATGTGACGTGCGGTGCTGTTTGTGGATTTAGCTGGGATTTTAGGTAAGTGGAGTTTTTGTAAGGTTATTGGGTAGGGATTTTAGTGTGTGTGAGTGTGTGTAGTGGTGAGTTTTATGTGTTTGTGTGTTTAGTGCGACCTTGGAATTAGTATCTATAAGTAGGGGGTTGTTGGGGGCTTGCCCCCCTGCTTTTAGCAAGCTTGTTTGTGTGTGTGTGTTAGTTTTGTTGTGTCTGTGCATGTTGGTTTTGTTTTTTTGTAGTGTCGGTAGGTAGGTGTATTTGTGTTTGTGTGATGCAGTGTTTTGTTTATGTAACGTTCGTGGTTTGGAATTTTGCGGTTTTAAAGTTTCGGGTTTTTGATTTTTCGGCTTTATAGTCTTGAGATACTGAAATTCGATATTTCAGTATTTCGAGATTTTAAAGTGAATCCCCCCCCCCCCAACTTTTATCTACCAACTCCAAGATCACACTACAGTGGGGTAAAGGGAAATCTCTGTTTTAGCGCTATATGCAGAAGTGATAAACGGGAGATTTCCCATATACTGTCTGCAGTGCCATCACAGAGATGGCACCTTCACAGACACAATGTGCAGGGCACCTTACTAGCTTTTCCCCTTTTTTTACTTACCTTTTTCTTCCCCTTGACAACATTGATTTTCTAAACACTCGATGATATGATCTCAACCATATGAATTTCGAAGTTTTCAAGTGGAACCATAGCTATATATATATATATATATATATATATATATATATATATATATATAGATATATAAATATATATATATATATATATATATATATATATATATACACATGCATATATATATATATATATATATATTTATTTATTTATTTATATGAATGCATGTATGTGTATAGATGGATGCATGCATGTTTAGATTCAGATATAGCTATAGATATAGATATAGATATAGATATAGATATAGATATAGATATAGATATAGATTTGACCCCTTGTGGGCTGACTTTATATACTGATGAAGGCTATGGAGTGCCCAAAACCATTTTTTTTTTGCAATTGTAGCTGCCTTTATTAAAACACTGTAAAATAATCCACAGTGTGTTATTTATTCTGTTTCCTACTGCCAGACATTGGTATTTCCTTCAAAGTCCCCAAAGCTACTACAGCAAACCCCTCTGAACTGAAGGACTACAAACATGCCAACCTCAATGTGCTATGTGACAAAATATTGAAATTCACTAATGATGCACCTTCCCAGACCTTAATCTGGCAACAAATTTCAATAAGGAATTCTGCACACATTTAGGAAACAACATAGAGGTATCAGTCCTTACAGAACCAAGTTTCATAGGAAATTCAGATAAAAAAAAAACACTTTGGTTGCCCAATGCCATAAATAAACTATAGGGCGAATTTAGTAAAGCCTACAGATTTTTTTCATGTAAGCATTGAGGCGTGATGTGTACAGGAACATTTTTATATTTGGTAAACATTGCTTAGTGGCACGTAAGCACAAGCAAAGAGGGAAACTTCCATGCAATGCAAATTTCTGCTTAAGTAGGTGAATCTTATGCAAATCAGGCAGGTGGAGCAATCCAACAAGGGGAAAGGCATCCATGTAGACTCCGTTTCCGTGTTCATAGTGTGCACAGAACTGTTCTGTGTCTAGGAGTCTACACAGACAGAAGAGGATGTAAAAGTCTACAAATATGGACATAACTCCCCGAAAATAGTAGATCACATACATACATGTGCAAAACATACATTGTGGATGTTTGTTAAAGGAAGAGGATATTTAAAATTAATAATTTTTTGCATGTTTGTGCTTTGTGCTGCATTGCGCAAACATGCTTAACAGATATAAAAAAATTTAAATAACATCTATAATGTAGTTTACACAAATGTACTGTAGAACCCTGCTTTGGGTCCATACAATGGTGCATTTGTGCTGTTACCCAGCTTACACAGCTAAGAACAATGTAGTTTCCAGGCTGTCAGCATGAATATGCATGCAAATGAGGTTACTTTGTTGAATCGCTGAAAGGAGCAAGAGTGTCTGCATATCCCATTCTTGTAGGCTTCTACACAGTTTTAACACTCCCATGGGACTATAGACATCCATTCCACTAACATGTCACTGTTTGTATTCAGTAGGTCTTTTAGGATTTTTTAGTGCTCCACTGACGTGTTTGCACAGTGAGTCCCATAGCTTAGTGTGCTCACGTGAGCAGACTATCCATGCGGCACTGATGGCGTAGGCTTCTGTGAAGAAAAAACAGATATATTCAATTAATAATATATACTTTTTTATAAACTATGCTGCATGACATGGCACATAGCGCCACACTGTGCAATACAGTAGGGCCTTTAAATCATGTCAATTACATCCTAAGTAGGTGAACTGCATCTTAATTAGCCAATCCCACATGATAGACCTACAGCAGAACTGTATAAAGTATGCATGCCCCCTACATTCTGATTTTCCCTCAATACTCTGAACCATTGGAGTATAGACTTGGAAATTTTAACTGAGATAATACCAGAGACTGCTGCAGCTTTTCACCATCTGTATGTGTTAGATGCTGAAGTCAATGCTGCTGGTGATGATGACAATAGGCCTAGGCTGAGAGCAAGAAGAGTGTTCAGGCCCATAGTAACCTCCCAGGAGCTACATGAGCTGGAGATTGTAGAGCACTACAGGGTGGACCGGGACATATTACAAGAACTCAACGAACTCTGCCACCCTCAACTCAGAGCCAGAGTTAACAAAGGGTGGAAACTGAGGTATATGTAGCCCTTAGGATACAAGCTACAAGTTCCTTTCAAAGACCAGCTCGGGACATGATGGGGTTGTCAAAGGCATCTCCATCCAGGATACCCCTCCAATTTCTGGATACTATGCTCACACATGTCAGTGAGCACATATTTTTTCCCCTTGACCCTGAGGTGAGGGCCAGCAACGTACAACAGTTCTTCCATGTAGCACAATACCCTGACATACTGGGTGCCATAGATTGTATTCATGTACACATCAAGGCACCACCTGGTGAGCAGGATAGAATCTACATTAACCATAAGGGATACCACTCCATCAACTGCCAAATCATGTGCAGTGCCAGGGGATTATCTTGAATGTATGTGCTGTCAACCCTGGCAGTTATCACAACTCCCATAGCTGGTACACATCACAGCTATACCAGATGTTTGCTGGTGGGACATCCCACAAGGCCATTTACTGGGGGATGATGGCTATACCCTGGAACCGTGGATGATGACACCCATCAGAAATGCAAACACACCCATGGAAGAACACTATAATGAGGCACACGCACAAACTAGGAAAAGCATAGAGCATGTGTTTGGGCTTCTGAAGTCACAGTTCTGGTGCCTCAATATATCTGGTGGAGTCCTGCAGTATACTCACTCCAACCACATGTGCACAGATATTCACAGTATGTGCTATGCTATGCAATCTGATCCTACAGAAACAGCTGCGGCAGGATCAGCAAAGGGAAGGAATACACAATCCCCCACCAGTGCCTACATCACCACAGCCACAGTCACAGGAGGACTCGGAGGAGGAACCCTGTGCTGATGTCCCAGTAGGCAGATGTAGTCATGCACAGTATGCCCTGGCTTTGGCTAAGAGACAATGCATAGCACATTTACTGACAACGGGGCTGACACCTTACTCCTACTCACATGCACAACATAAAACTGATGCCAGGCAACTCATCCTGTACCTATCCATGTAGTGGCTGTGTACTGCTTGGATCACACAGAGTCAACCCTCTACTACAGTTGTGTCATCTGCTGCACAGTTCATAACCAACACAGTAGTATAGTTGGTTATGTTATTGTTATGTTATGTCATTGTAGCTATGGACCAGATACATTATGCAGATAATTATTCTGGCCTATTTGGACAAAGGTTACATCCACATGGGACTATAGACACCCATTCCACTAACATGTCACTGTTTGTATTCAGTAGGTCTCATGCATGGAATATTCATTTTCATATTCCAACAGATTGCTTGTACTTCATTTAAAGGGCATGTTAGAAAGTGAGGTGAAATGATAGTCAGACCAGTGTGTGTGTCCTAACAGAACATGAATTTTTATTCCCTCATCCCTCAAAACAGCAGTGTTCCCTTGTAACTGCCATAACACTAAATCATCTATGCTGTACGAGCATTTCACACAGTTAGTATGCCACACAGCATCAGGACAGTAATGTACTATTTGAACTTACATATTATGTGTTAGTTAACTGAGAATAGCAGAGTACATGTTTATGGAGGTGATGGTGTGATGAATGATCCCTTGTCTATCAATCAGCCTCTGTGGCTCAAAGGACTAAGGCAAGTAGCTTATGTAATGGTGTCCAGGGCTGTAGGCCTGAGATGTCCAGATATTTGTCATGTTAAGAAGTAATAAGTATTATTTTACAGACTGTGACTCTGTGTGTGCTATACTAGTATTAACCTATTTTACATATCAAGTACACATTTGCTTCTGTGCCGCATATCCAAGACCTATTTAAAAAATCTTAGGTAATATTGGATTAGTCAGTATCAGAACTGTAAAGGTTGGGACTTGAAACCATATAATAGCATGCATATATTGAAAATAGATCTAAGTACCACCTGCAACATGATGTACTATGACAATATAATAGCTGTGAATGAAAAATTGTGCTGTGATGTAACTTATAGAGAATGGACAGGGCCATATACAAAATACTGATCAATAAACTAGAACAACTAGGTATTGATGCACTCTTGATTAAATGAATAGCTGCATGGCTTACATATAGGACATGGCAAGTATCATACAGAAATTGGAAAAGTGAAATAATTGATTAAATTCAGGGTGCCCCACAGAGCTCTATCATATGCACAAACTTGTTCAGATTTCTCTATAGACCTATCCATTTCATTTGAGTTGTTCTACAGTCTGTATGCAGATGACTTGAAATTATGTATACTGATTACATGTGTTACAGATGTGGCATGTCTGCTAAATAACTTGACTAAATTGACCATTTGGTCACAGGAGTATAATATGCTGATAAATACATCAGGAATTAAGCATATGAGAAGTAACTGAACAAGGTGTTTACTGTATTATATTGTGTGCACACTCACTGACAGGGCTTATTTAGCTTTACCATAGGCTTGCTCATCAAAATGCTAACACACATATGCCCAATATGGGTACTGTTGTCATATAGCTAAGCTACAAAACAGTTTTCTGACTGTTAGGCTACTAGCTGCAGATGACAGTAGGAAGTAATGTGACTCTGCAGGCATCCCAAGCTGTTCAACACAGGGCTTGTTTATGTTTTGTAAAATTACTTCACCTGCAGTAATTTACAAAGCGGGCTTGAGCTGTGGCACATGAGTTAAGTATTATGATCTGTAGTCTATAACACTAGTTAGGTAAGGGTTCTAATCTTACTCCAGTCCACTGGGTGTGTATATTCCCATGAAGAGCAAGTGTGCATACTATACTGACTTCAAAACTGCCATTGTTTTGCACTTTTTGGACCTTGCAGTTGATGGAGGCCTCCACATTCTCATCCCACTCAAGGACTGCTGCTGTAATCTACCATAAGACTACCTAAAGCCATATTAATGACAGCCCTAAGCTGTGGTGGATGTGTATGATAAGTACTGTGATCTGTAGTATATAAACCTAAATAGATAGGGGTTCTAATCTCACTCCATCTGACTTGCTGTGTATGTGTGTGTATGTGTGTGTGTGTGTGTGTGTGTGTGTGTGTGTGTGTGTGTGTGTGTGTGTGTGTGTGTGTTTGTGTATCTCCTGTAAAGCAAGTGTGCATACCACACTGACATCAAAGCTAACATTGCTTTGCACTTTTTTGTTCATGCAGTTGATGCAGGCCTCCAGACTCTCATTCTCCACAAGTCCTGCTGATGTTGTCTACCATAAAACTACCTAAAGCCAATTTAATGTCATAATTAAGCCATGGCATGTGTGATAAGTGCTGTGATCTGTGTTGTGTATGCCTAGATAGGTAGGGGTTCTAATCATACAACAACCCACTTGCTGTGTTCAGGTATGTATGTACAACTTCCAGAAATAAATATGAACTTGCAAACAAATAGGGCTTTGCACTGTTTACAAACAGGGTTTCACTATGTTTTGGACCTAGCAAGTGATGCAGGCCTCCAAACTCTTGTCCTCCACCAGGCCTGCTGATGCCATCTACCAAGACTACCTAAAGCCATGCTAATGGTAGACTTAAGCTGTGGCATGTGGTTAAGTAATGTGATCTGTACTGTGTAAGTACAGATAGATAGAGGTTCTAATCTCACTGCAGCTAAATTTGTGTGTGTGTGTGTGTGTGTGTGTGTGTGTGTGTGTGTGTGTGTGTGTGTGTGTGTGTGTGTGTGTGTGTGTGTGTGTGTGTGTGTGCTGTGCAGTATTCTGCAGGCATATATAGGCTGTGGTACTATTTTCACTGCAGCCAAGTTTTTATGTGTGGAAGATTCCGTTCTAACAGTACTGTGCAATGCATAGTACAGCTAAACGGACAGCTTAACACTTTCAGAAAATCCAATACGTGAAAGATTCAGGGTTTCTTGTACCTTTACTGAGATTTCTTAACTTAAATAGTGTAAAACTTCAACACAATACAAATAGCAACATATCAGTGTATATAGAACTTTATACAGCACATCTAAATACAAAAAAATTACAGCATACAAATTACTCACAGGTGATGAGATTGCCAGGGCCTGAAGAAAAAAGGTTGGGTCTGTACTCCATAAGGGCTAGAAGTAAAAAGAAGCTGCTTCCTGACTGAGTTACATCACTTCCTGAGAGTTGCTATAATGCTGTAAAACAAGTTATTTTGACTGTCATAAAATAAAAGGCCACTAGATGGCAGCAACATATCAACAAATGCTGAATCTATACAACTATAATATAAACTGCCTGAATATATGGGTTCCTATTATGTAAGCAAACACTTAAAGTTGCAAATGTTGTTTAATTGAATGTGTTCACCCGAAATGGCAAAATTCTGAAAGCACAGAACAGTGATTTTTTTTTTCACCAGGGAAAAAAAATCACTGGGCCATTTTTGTGACTTTTCCATTTCCTCCACTGTGGTGCAATCTCTGAGTTGGTATATTTAAGTAGGGGGGTGTGGGGGCAAAGCCCCCCATTTCATTTTGTGTTTGCTTGTTTGTTTTTTGGGGGTTTTTTTTTTTTTGGTTTTTATGGATCAGTGATTTTTTTCCTTGGGAATAAAATCACTGATCCGCGTGTTCGGCATTTTGGATTTTTGAAGTATTTGGGTCGATTATACAGCATTTGCAATTTCAAGCATTCGCTGATATAATATAGACCAGAATATACTATGAAGGGTAGAATACTCCCTGCCTGGCATATTACAGTATGCCACCACACTTATTAATACTGCCATGCAGAATAACATATTTTCTATTCATTTTCAGAAAGAAGAATTATAATGTCTGAAACTGGCCTCATATAAACTTTAGCTGTCCCTTGTTTGATGACTCTTAATTCCACCTTTCTGACTTTACTATCTCTGCTCGGCAACTTGTTAATGATTAAGTCCTAGAGGCCATTCATTCCTGCAGTCCTGACTGTAATTCTGTAGCACAACATCACCTGCTTTAATGTTTGGACAGTCTAGAGTCCACTTTCTGTGACTTTGTATGGTGGACAAGTATTCCCTTTTCCATCTTTTCCAGAAGGTGTCAGCTTCCATTGTTTAACATGAAGGCCTGTTGTTTCAAAGTTACCAGAAGGGGATAAAAAAAGAGTTCACCTTTTGAGTCAAAAAGCATAGCTGGTGTGAGAACCTCAGGATTATCTGGATCATTAGATACTGGTACCTAAGGTCTTGCATTCATAATAGCCATAACTTCTACCATAAAGGTACTTAAACTCTCATGGGTCAGCTAAGTAGGCATATCTTGGACCAACACTGAATCCAAGACACATCTAGCTACACCTATCAATTTTCCTCAAGCACCTCCCATGTGGGGCAAGTGCAGAGGATTGAAGACCCATATGCGTCCTCTGTCTTCTAGATAATCTCGTAATGCCGTATCACTTGCACAAGCTCCCACAAAGTTTGTCTCTCTATCAGAGTGGAGTAACTCTGCTGGGCCACAGATTGAAAAGAATCTCTTCAAGGCATTAATGAAGCTGGAAGCTGACATAGACTCAATCAGTTCTATATGCACAGCTCCTGTAGACAGACATGTAAAAAGTACTGCCCAGCGTCTGTTGTCAGCACTACCTTCTCTATTGCAGTGGGTTACCACTGACCATGGACCAAACACATCAATACCCACACTAGTGAATGGTGGTTCAGGATTCACTCTATCTTCTGGTAAATCTGCCATCTTTTGACTTTCTAATCTCCTTCTCAGCTTATGACAGATAACACATTTGTGAATAACTGTAGATGTCAGGCTCTTACCACCAAGGATCCAAAGACCTGCAGCTTTGATTGTGCCTTCTGTTATGTGTAGGGTTACCATAATTTTTTGTATGTAAAAGAGGATGAAAAAAATATGTGCTGCTATTAGCACATATTATTTTGCCCTCTTAGGTTGAAGAGCAAAAAAAAAAAGGTCTTTACTCATGTAGGACTAAAACTAAAGACCTTTTTTTTTTTGCTCCCCTCTTAGGTTGAAGAGCAAAACAAAAAAGGTCCGTGTTTGGGGATTTTTGATTCGCCCGTATGCCGTTATATGAGCCAATCAAAACCTCGAACAGCGGACCCTCTTCTGTTCAATGCAGAGCATCAAGCAGTTCTGCATCGAACAGAGCTCCGCTTTTTGATTGGCTTGTATACTGGTATACGAGCCAATGAAAAACGCGCACAGCGGACCCTCTTCTGTTCAATGCGGAACATCAAGCAGTTCCGCATTGAACAGTGCTCTGTTTTTTGATTGGCTCGTATACCGGTATATGAGCCAATAAAATAAAAAAAAAAAAACAAAGCGGAGGAAAGATGGATGTCTGTTTTTTGAAAATTCTGCGATTTGTCCGGGTTTTAAAACCCGGACAAATCACAGAATTTTCAAAAAACTCCCAGACAGGAGCCCAAAAAAGAGGACTTGTCTGGGGAAACCAGGACGTATGGTAACCTTAGTTATGTGACACCATTGATGAGCCACCTGGTTATGGTAATACCTCATAATCAGTGTAGCAATGTGATGCTTGTGAGGGATAATGATTGGCTGCTTCTCTTGTTCAGTCAATGCTGCAAAAGACAAGCATCTGCCAACTCAAATTCTTGAGATTACTTTGTTTTGGGAATGCCTTTTGCTCTTTGACACAGTCATATTCTTTTTTGAAGTGTGTGTGTTGAACAGAAAAGATAATCACATTCTTTGCTTGTGAAAGTTCATCTAAGCTAATTTGCTCATGAAAACTTTTCCATCCTCTACGTTGTGAGCTATCTGATTTTGTCTGGAAACTTTTTGCAACATGGATAAGTCTCATTATAGTTTTAACTAGTGGCTTCCCGTCTGAAAATCTCTCAAAACAATGTGAATGAATAGTGGCATCAGAGGGTCTAGTGCTGAACCTTGCAACTGCTGGTCTAATTTCAGGATCAGCTTCAGGCTGTATGAGAGGATAAACAGCAGCTGTGTCATCTGAATTGTCTTTATCTGGCTGGTAAAGAAAGGAAGGGCCTGAGAAACATATAGCATTTTGAAGGCAGGCTGTCTGTGTGGGCCTTGTAGCATAATCTGCAGGGTTTTGTTCTGTGGGTACACAGAATGACTGATCAGGATGTGTTACTTATCTGATTCTATTTACTCTGTTAGAGATATACAGAAATAATTTTCTAGAGGTATTGCAGATGTACCCCAGGACAGTTGTATTGTCTGTAAGAATTTCATACCATCTAAGTCCATGTGTAGTTCATCTCTGATTAGCTCATACCGTTCTACCGCTAATACGGCTGCACATAACTATAAACATGAGATTGTGTGCGCTTGGCTAGGGCTTAACTTAGACTTTCCCATGCAACATGACATACACTTACTGCATCAATTGTTTTCAAGTAGTCTACTGCACCTATAGCTGTGGTAGATATATCTGAAAAAATATATATATCTTTTCTACAGGCTGCTGACAGTGAAACAGGAACATAATATCTGGGTATCTTTAAGTCTTTTAAAGCCTGTAAGGACTCCTTCCACTGAACTCACTCATACAGTCACTCTTGTGGGAGTAATGCATCACATTCATATTTTCCAGATGACAATTCACAGACTATGGCCTTACCTTTTATAGTCGCAGGTGCAACCAACCCAATGGGATCATAAAGGCTGTTCACTGTAGATAAGATCCATCTTCTGGTTAAGGGCTTTTCCTCTTAAGAGACCTGAAAAACAAAACCGTCTGTTTCTAAATCCAAGCCTAGTCCTACACTTTTCTGAAGAGGAAGCATGTCTGTACCCAGACAAAGATCTTTAAGGTCCTTAGCTCTGTCTTCTGCAGAAAAGGCTTCCATGACCTATTTGCTGTTGGAGGTGATCTTACCAAGACACAGATTAGATTCTGCCAGCATCTGCTTTGTTTTGTTGAGAATGCCAATTGCTATCTCAAGAGTGCTAGCCAATGCAAGTCCATCATCTACATAAAAATGTCTCGAAGCAAAGTGTTTGGCATCTTGTCCATAATGTTCAGCACCTTTTAGGGCAGCTTTACACATACAGTATATAGCCACAGCAGGAGAGGGACTGTTGCCAAAGATGTGTAACACACACAGTATATAGCCACAGCAGGAGAGGGACTGTTGCTGAAGACATGTAACACACACAGTATATAGCCACAGCAGGAGAGGGACTGTTGCTGAAGACATGTAACACACACAGTATATAGCCACAGCAGGAGAGGGACTGTTGCCGAAGACGTATAACACATACAGTATATAGCCAGAGCAGGAGAGGGACTGGTGCCAAAGATGTGTAACACACACAGTATATAGCCACAGCAGGAGAGGGACTGTGCCGAAGACGTGTAACACACACAGTATATAGCCACAGCAGGAGAGGGACTGTTGCTGAAGACATGTAACACACACAGTATATAGCCACAGCAGGAGAGGGACTGTCACCGAAGACATGTAACACACACAGTATATAGCCACAGCAGGAGAGGGACTGTTGCTGAAGACATGTAACACACACAGTATATAGCCACAGCAGGAGAGGGACTGTTACCGAAGACATGTAACACACACAGTATATAGCCACAGCAGGAGAGGGACTGTTGCTGAAGACGTGTAACACACACAGTATATAGCCACAGCTATAACACACACAGTATATAGCCACAGCAGGAGAGAGACTGTTACCGAAGACATGTAACACACACAGTATATAGCCACAGCAGGAGAGGGACTGTTGCTGAAGACATGTAACACACACAGCATATAGCCACAGCAGGAGAGGCACTGTTGCCAAAGACATGCACTCTCATTCTGTACCCCACTACTTCTATGTCTATGTCATGATCTTTGTACCAGAGAAAACATAAATAATCTCAGTGGTCCTCTCTCACTAGAAAACAGTAAAACATCTGCTGCACATAAGCTGTGAAGGCTATGGGTCTTTTCTAAAGTGCATGAGAACTCCTAGTAGAGTATTGTTTAGATCAGAGCCACTTAACAGTACATTATTTAAATAAATACCTTCATACTCTGCACTGGAATCAAGCACAATTCTTATTTTATCAGGTTTGTGCAGGTGGTCAACACCAAACATTGGCTGATACCAGTATTCTTTATCTTGTTCCAATGGTCCTCCAATTTCAGCATGATCATTATCCAGCGTTCTTTTGATGAGTACTGTGAAATCTCTTTTTACCCCTGGCTTTCTTTATAAGGTTCTGCGAAGAGAGTTCAGGCATTTCATAGCTTTTTCTCTGTTATAAGGTAAATGACACCTGGGTGGGCAAAAAGACAAAGGGGCCACCCAGCTGTTATTATCATCCTGGTAAGTCTCTCTAGCCATGATCAGGAGAAAGGCTTGATCTTCTATGGACAGGGCTTGCTTATCATCATCCTTTGATTTCGGTAACACTGAAACCCCTAGATTATCAATTTCTGTGTTGAAGATATCTTCTTTGCTGTGTGAAGAAGAGTCCCAAAACTGTGTTAAGTTATCAAAGCTTTCTTTAACAATGAAATTGTTCTGGCATGGACTGAAAAAAAAGGTATGCAGCCATTTGTTAACACAGACATCTTTAAAGAACTGATGCTTTTTGGCTGGTGAGCTGATCTCAGTCAAACTTCTCCTACAATGACCCACCCCAAATCAAGTCTCTGAGCATACGGGGCATTGACTGGTCCATTAAGTTGCTTATGCACCTTGTGTACTTCTAAAATGTCTTTTCCAAGAAACAAAAAGATAGAAGCACCAAAACTAACAGCTGAAATGAGGTGAGCAATTGGGTGAAGGTGAGGATGATGACAGACCACCTCTGGAGAAGGAATATCTGATTTGTCATCAGGTATCATGCCTCACTCTATCAGTGTAGGTAATCGCGGTCACTTTTTCTTATCCAAAGATTCAATAACAAAGTCTATGGCTCTTCTGCTTGCAGTTTCCATAATGCCTGTGCACGTCTTTGGAGTATATGGAGCTGCAGTTGTTTTAATATTAAAGATATCAAAAAAGCCTGACATTGCACATGCTCTATTGCTCTGCTCATCAAGAACTGCATACATCTTTACTCTTTTCCCAGTGAGATAGACAGTCACTAAGCAGATTTTAGAACATGACCATGGATTTTTACCTTGGCCACAGATTTCAGTGCAGTTAGACCTTACTTGAAGGAGGTGAGTCCTCGACTTGCTCCCTGCCCTGATCTTTCCTGACTTCTACAGTCTCTGCTGATTGTGGAGGTAGATCAGGGTGTAAGACTGCTATGTGTTTCCCACTGCCACATTCTGAGCAATCAACTGATATTTTACAGTCTTTAGCTATATGCTTAGTAGATTTTCAGCACTTGAAAGAGATGCCATTTTGTTTAAGAAAGGACATTCTCTCCTCAATAGGCTTACCTCTATACCCTTTGGACTTTTTCAGGGGATGAGGCTTTCGGTGAATTGGGAATTGTCTGTCAGGCCTTTCTACAGTGTCCACCTCACTACTGTCTTGACATTTTGTGGCCTTTGAAGGTACAGTTGTTTTGTGTATGAACCCAGAGGTCCTACCATGAGGTCTGGAAGGCTTTTCTAGCCTGGACAGCTGATTTATGCTGCTGATGAAGGGAAAGCTGGGGTCACTCCTGATCTTTGCTTGCTGCTAAACTAACCTAGAAAAACAAAGAAATGGTGAAAAGCTTCTCAATTTTCCTTCTTTTATTTAGCTCCAACAGACGTCTACTTTTGTTGCAAGGAATATGGTAGTTTCTTCACTACTGGATTACTACCATGAGCAGTGTCTAAATATGAAAGTCCTAGCAAATAGCCTTCCTTTTTAGTAGTGTTATTCTAGAAGAAGATCACCCAGTTGTTGTAGTTTTATATTATCTTTATTGCTCAACTTGGGGAAGACGTCAAGCTTTTTCAGTAGAACATCTTTTATTGCTTCAGGTGAGCCATACCTTTCTTCCAGTCTCTGCCATGCCATGTTGAGTCCTGCCAAAGGGTTAAATAAGTATACTTTGCACATGTTTTTTGCATGCTCTGCTGACTCTTTGCCCAAACATTTTATCATTAAGTCCAGCATTTCCGCAGCTGATAAATTTAAGTCTCTAGTTGCACTCAGAAAGGAGGACTTCCATGCCTGATAGTTTTCTTGACTGTCATAAAATGTGATGAAATCTGAGTTAGCCATTTCTTTGCAGATAAGATACTTTGTGACATCTTGTATGTTTTGGTGTTCAGGCATGCAGTCCTTAGGCTGTGGTAGTGGGAGTCCTTGATTTACATTTCTAGGTAGCTCTGGAGGTTGTTTTTTGTTGGTTTGACACTACTGACATCACAAGGCTGACCAGGCATACCCAGGACATCTGAATGAAATATATGAAATATGTAAGGAGAAAATACCACTCTGGACACAGAAATAAATATAAAGTTAGCACTTTCGTTTATAAAATATATAAACTTCTTCAAACAAAAGTATACAGGAAATAAACCATTTAAATAAGCATTCAAGAAGTGACATCATTTCCCATTCAAAGAAAAAAGTCACAATAAAAGTCCCATTAAACATCAAAATAAAAGACATGCCTCAAAATAAGATATCCAACTACACAATAGACCCATTGAACAAAACTTTAAATAAAATCCTAAACACTACAAATATATGCATAAAATATATATAGAAGTTAGAATATTTAAATAATTAACTACAAAAATACAATAATAAATGTTATCTACATAAAGACTTCAGTTTCAAAACACTCATGATAGAAATAGTGTCATTCAATCCAGGTGAAACTAGGTTGCAGCACAGGGAGATCCCATGGCTACACCTGTTTGTTGCAAATAGAATTTAGATTCAAAAGGAAATAATAAGTTCCAGTAAGTATATGACCAAATCAATAACATGCCCATCCATTTTCTGGTCCAACATAAAATTCCTAACCCATTCACATCCAAGGTCTTGTGGTATACAAGTGTACAAATCACAAACATCGATGGTAAAAAATTTAAATCTTCATCAAAAGGAAAACTATTTAAAGAATCCAAAAGCCCAGGAATCCTTGCAAATTTGTTTTGATTTTTAGTAAATCTTTTAGTTTACAGTCAATGAATCTGGCACACCCATAAGTGATAGATTGCCTACCATCGATGATCGGACGAAAAGGGGGTTTATTTAAATTCTTATGGACTTTTGGCAACCCAAATAATGTAGGAATAACTGGGTGTGTGATGTTAAGAAAATTAAATAAGTCAATGTCAATGCGGCTTTCATGAATAAGTCATTAATGAAACCTTTAAGTTTACGATAGGCTCCATTAATTTCATTAAGAGAAACACATACATAAGCTGCACTGTCCAAAACAAGCAATATATTAGTTGTATAATCAGCCTTATCCATAAAGGCCAAACCACCCCTTTATCTGGTTTACATATTCGTATGTTAGCAAACTTTAGGCTATTCAAAGCATCTTTTTCCTCGAAAGTAAGATTGTCATCCAAAGAATTAACTGGATAATGTACATTTAATAAACTTCTAAAGTCATTCTCACAAATTTTTCAAAAGTGAAATAGAAGGATGTAAAAAATGCTAGCCACTTTGAAATCTTTAATAAGACTAGGAGTATTAGCAAACATCACATTCAAATTTAATTTTCTAGTAAAAGTCTTTAGGTCAATCAAGGACCTAAATGCAGGAACAAATGAAAGACCTTTTGCCAAAATGTCCACAAGCAATGGGTCAGGTTCAAAAGAGGAATAATTAAAAATTTTAAAGTCCTTGGTAGCATTAGTTATAACAGTCACAGAACCTACTACATTAAGAGTCCCAACTGAAATTTCACCACGAGGACCCAAAGAGGTTATCTCTTCCTCCTGTTCTGAAACTTCCTTTTCTTCTGATTCTGAAAATGAGCGGCACATTGCTGCCCGTTGAAAAATGAGCTGCATTGCTGCCCCCTGCTTTGAATTCCTCTGGTTCTGAAAACCCTGCTGTTGGTGAAAGTTAGAACTAGAATCACTATTGGCATTCCTATTAGCTAGCCTTTCACTCCTTCTAACCGAGAGACATTTCTATTCATACTGTCAACATTATTGTGGTCAATACAATTATTATCAAGTTCAAAATGAGAATCATCGCCACAAACATCAACAATTATACTTGAACTATTCCTTACATCATTCACAGGGTTAGAAAAACCCTTGTTATATGCTAGCGAATCCCTGTTCAATTTTTTAATTTTATTCTCTCTAATTTTGTTCAATGCATTATCTAAACTAGAAAAAATGCATAAAAAGTCAAATTTGTATCTTTGAAAATCCTTGTCCAACCTGATAGCATTATCCATGTTAGTTCATTCTGTAAACAGTCTATTTGCTTCTGATAATTTTTTAATAAACATTCAATGAATTCAAGTCCTTGTTGGTCAAATAAGTTCAACAATTCTTTGTGGAACGTAGAGTTTAAAATAATACCAGTGGGAAAACGCCACTGTCGAAGTCCCTTTGGGACCTGCTTCCTTTTGATACATTCAGTAAGATACTGAATTTCAATCTGAAGCTTTTTAAACATAAACAATTTAATGTCAAATATTTTTAAGTTGTTAATTATGGTGTTCTCGTTCTCACAAGAATGCCCTGCTTGTGTTTCTACAGTAGCTTTGTTTAAAAAGCTTGCGCTGCCGGCTTTAAGCCAGTCATTCAAGCAGGGCAAAGCTGAAACAGTACTTACAGAGTTATCACATTCGTTGTTCACGAAATTAGCATTCACGACATTTCCACTGGATGTCCGGTTACCAGAACAAGGCAATGGAGTAGAGTTAGAGGTGTTTGTAGTTGTAAAACCCCAATCCTCCGATCCTAGGGCAACCCTTGAAGTTGTAGCCATAGGCTGCAATGGTAAATCCTTTTGAGAGCTGTTGCTAGCACTTCCGGGTACACGAGGCAAAACTCCTGCAACTTGGCTTGCCAAGGAGTCAACGCGTTGTGTCAACAGTTCAATCAATGCTGTGAGTTTCCCATAGCTGCTAGATACACCAGGTTCAACATTAGATGAATGGTTGTTAGAAGGTGAATCTGTAGATTCAAATAACGGCTGTGACCCAGTTGCAATACAATTCTTCATAATGCCACAGACAAATGAGTGCAAAACAAAAACTGAATGAAATATGTAAGGAGAAAATACCACTCTGCAAAAGGTCTTTCATTCGTTCCTGCATTTAGGAGCAATATTGCTAGGTCCTTGATTGACCTAAAAACTTTTACTAGAAAATTAAATTTGAATGTGATGTTTGCTAATACTCCTAGTCTTATTAAAGATTTCAAAGTGGCTAGCATTTTTAACCCACCCTTACATCCTTCTATTTCACTTTTTGAAAAAATTTGTGAGAATGACTTTAGAAGTTTATTAAATGTACATTATCCAGTTAATTCTTTGGATGACAATCTTACAAAGATGCTTTGAATAGCCTAAAGTTTGCTAACATACGAATATGTAAACCAGATAAAGGGGTGGTTTGGCCTTTATGGATAAGGCTGATTATACAACTAATATGTTGCTTGTTTTGGACAGTGCAGATTATGTATGTGTTTCTCTTAATGAAATTAATGGAGCCTATCAGAAACTTAAAGGTTTCATTAATGACTTATTCATTGAAGGTCAGATTGACATTGACTTATTTAATTTTCTTAACATCACACACCCAGTTATTCCTACATTATTTGGGTTGCCAAAAGTCCATAAGAATTTAAATAAAATGGTAGGCAATCTATCACTTATGGGTGTGCCAGATTCATTGACTGTAAACTAAAAGATTTACTAAAAATCGATTCCTGGGCTTTTTGGATTCCTTAAATAGTTTTCCTTTTGATGAAGATTTAAATTTTTTTACCATCGATGTTTGTGACTTGTACACTTGTATACCACAAGACCTTGGATGTGAATGGGTTAGGGATTTTATGTTGGACCAGAAAATGGATGGGCATGTTATTGATTTGGTCATATACTTACTGGAACTTGTTTTAGCTAACAATTATTTCCTTTTTGAATCTAAATAATATTTGCAACAAACAGGTGTAATACAGTAATGGCATTTTGGGAAACATATTTTTTATTTAAAGACTTTATTTGGATGATATTTTATTCTTTCATCATTTATTGAAAAGTTACTGATTTTACTGATTTCTTGGATTTCACTTGGGACTTTTAGATGTAAAATTAGTCAAAAATTTTGATTTACACACATTTACATCTAGGATTTTTCGAAAACCCACTTACTCAAATGCATTCCTCCATTTTTCTAGCTGCCACCTTCCATCAGAAGAAGGGAGTTGTTAAGGGACAACTAGTTATTTGGATGAGTGTAGTTTATTAAGGGACATGTTTATGAAAAGAGGTTACCCTATTAACTTATTGGATGAACTCATTTTTGAAGTTACATCTAAAAGGACATATGGTTACTTTAAACCAATTCTAAGTTATGTTATTTCATCTGGAAATGAGAATCTTGAGTGTGTTAATGATATTATAGATTCACCTAACACACTGATTCCTTTAACACAGCAATTTGAGCATGAAAATAACAATAACTTTTTTCTAAGGATGAAAAGGTAGGAACTTAAAAACTATCCTTGAAACAGTAAATTATTTGTGGGATGTTTAAATGTGGATCATGAGGATAAATACAACTGCAACACAAGAGGGTGGTCTACTTGGCATTATGTCAAGAATTGCCCATCTTTCTTGTTGGCAAACTGATAGGGTTTTTTAAAAATCAAATTTATGAACAAAATGCCCTGGCTAGACATATTTTGGCCTTCCCACATGAATTTTGTTTTTTTTTTTTTATAGATTGGGTTGTTTGAAAAGAGGGAGGTCTTCCTTCCTCCAACTTGAGGAGAAAGAAAGAAGAACTATGGCAACTTGTAACGTTCAGCCAGCCTGGATTGAATTACACTATTTCTATCATGAGTGTTTTGAAACTGAAGTCTTTATGTAGATAACATTTATTATTGTATTTTTGTAGTTAATTATTTAAATATTCTAACTTCTATATATTTTATGCATATATTTGTAGTGTTTAGGATTTTATTTAAAGTTTTGTTCAATGGGTCTATTGTGTAGTTGGATATCTTATTTTGAGGCATGTCTTTTATTTTGATGTTTAATGGGACTTTTATTGTGACTTTTTTCTTTGAATGGGAAATTATGTCAGTTATTGAATGCTTATTTAAATGGTTTATTTCCTGTATACTTTATATTTATTTCTGTGTCCAGAGTGGTATTTTCTCCTTACATATTTTATACCCAGGACATCTGCTGGCTTTGAGCTGGATTCTGCTTGCATTATTTTAGCTGACTGTTGGTTTGCATGCATAATAGTAAGTTTCTGGATGTATTCACCTTTACATTCAGCAGAGGAGGGAGGTTTTTCTGGGACTTCTAGTTCTATGTGAGTTATCTCACATACTGATGAATCTGCTTCTAGGTAGGCAGTGACTTCTGCTGCTGCCACAGAAGGTGCTCTCTGGCACTGAAGAATATGCAGGTTAGCTTCTAATTCTGTTTTTTTCTCATTCTTTTCGGCCTTCTGTTGCATCATGATGGCTTTTTTTTGGCAAATGCTAGTTGCACATGTGCTGCCTCTGCTTTGGCATGTGCTCTGATTGCTAAGGAACATGCTGAGGACATCTTACTGGATCTAGATGATTTGGAGACATGTGACCGTGCATCATCATGCTGGTTACTAGGGCCATTCTCCCTGCTATGCTGTGTCATGGGGGGGGGGCATATTCTCAGATTTATACTTCTTCCCTGATCTCAGACTCATGTTTAAAGTGCAACGACTTCTTGTATTCTAGTCTGCAGGGATCACCTTTTTACTGTTCCATTCTCACAGCACTGTGCAATGCACAGTAAAGCTAAACAAACAGCACTTTAAGAAACTCCAATAAATGAAAGAATCAGGGTTTTTTATAGCTTTACTGAGATTCCTTAACTTTAATACTGTAAAACTGCAACGCAATACAAATAGCAAAATATCAGTATATGTACAACTTTGTACAGTACACCTAAATACAAAAGAATTACAATATACAGATTACTCACAGGAGATGAGATTATCAGGGCCTGAGGAAAGAAGGTTGGGACTGTACTCCATAAGGGCTAGAAGTAAAAAGAAGCTGCTTCCTGACTGACTTACATCACTTCCTGAGAGTTGCTATAATGCTGTAAAACAAGTTATTCTGACTGTCATAAAATAAAAGGCCACTAGATGTTAGCAACATATCAATAAATGCTGAATCTAAACAACTATAATATAAACTGCCTGACTATACTATGAAGGGCAGAGTAACCACCATGTTCTTGGGGTTTACCATGTGTAAATCAATTTATACCACAGATTTCTTGGATGTTCACCTCTATGTAGATCCACATAGCAATGGAAACACCTATCTATTTTCATAATGAATGTTGAAAGAATAGCGTATTGACCAAAGAAAGTATGCATCCTAAATATATTTATCCTAATGTGATTAAAAACCAGCTAATGAGAGCATCTAGATTATGTACTTGAGATACTGACTTTGATAAAATTGTTCAGATGATGGGTCAAGTGTTCCATTAGAGATGTCATGACAGCTATACGATTGATACAGTAAAGAGAGAAATGATAAGTAAAAGAAATTCCATAGGTAAACCCATTTTTTTCACCTAAGGGTGATGGCAATCATGATATAAGGCCACCTAAAAATTCATCCCATGCTATACAGCATAGAGTTAGATTTCCTCTTAGATATATGAGTGATGTGAACTTGATTTGTGATGTTATTATGGGAAACTGAAGAATTTTAACAACTGATGAGAAGATACTTAATATTGTCGGTGAAGTGCCTTCTTTTCTCTTTAAAAATTCTCTGAATTTAAAAAGACAACTCTGCACCAATAATCAAAAAATAGATGGTAAGATAAAGTCAGCTAGAACTGGCTCATATGCTTGTTGCTCATGTTGAGTATATTCAACCATTACCAAAGAACAGGAATTTCAGCATCCTAAATATAGTTTTACTTCCAGACCCAAAGCATATGCAGATTGCAGATCTAAGCATGTGGCATGTTTGGCAACATGTGATGCCTGCCAATGTTTTTATATTGGAAAAAACAACTTGATGCTTAAAGACAAAATTAGTAGACATCTATATGATATTAAGACATCAAATATCAAGAATGCATTGGTGAAAAATATTCTGGACTGCAACGTTGACTTTTTTCTTTTATGGTACTGCAATGTATTTATGATCACAGCAGAGGTAGAGATATAATTAACTGAACTGAAAGATTAGCGTTAGTGTGGATACTGAGATTGCAAGTGGATAAATATCCAGGTTTAAATGGATGTTTACCCTTAAAACCAGACCTTAGTGGGCATAGTGTGAAATGCTGATTTGAATGGTTTAGTTTCTTAATGAGATTGATTTGATTTGATAGTCTGCATATAAATTTTCAGTGTGATTTGTTGCTGTAAGATCTGAGGAAGCATTAGTTTAACATTAAAGTGCTCATCTTTTATACTGTTTTTAATTAACCTATAGGTGTTTTAACCATTTTTTAAGTATATGAAGAGAGCCATGACAGCAGCACTGGTTTATTTTTCTATAATAGTCATTCTGTTTTTACGGTGCCTGCTCGTAATTACTGTTCGACTGTTTTGTTGGCTTTATTAACATATACAACGTATGATCAAATCTATAGTATTTTCCTGGAAATATGGGAGATAATAACTGTGACACGCACCTATATCCCATGGGTTTGGGGGTAGCATAGATGAGTTACTATTATGGCAGTAACAAGGGGACACCCCTGTTTTGGTGGGCGGGGGAACAAACCACAGCTATACTTAGGGTACAGACAAGTCTGAAGTTAGACACTGCAATGTGTAGCCTCACTTTCTAAGTTCTCTCTTAGATGATGTACGAGTAGTCTGCTGCAGTAGGACTGCATGAAGTTTTCGTGCATAAGGTGCATTTTGTGCCTGCTTATTACAAATAAACACATACTAGTAAAATAGTGCCAGTCATCAGATGCTACTTTAATTTCTGTACAAATACACCACTATTTGCTTGCATACTCTACCATGTTCATACATACAAAGGATGTATCATAATACTCTAGAAGACTACAGTGTAGGTTAAGGACCTACCTTGCAAATACAGTGGTTGACACAACTGTAGTTTAGGGCTGACTCTGTCTGATGCAAGCAGTACACAGCCAATACATGGATAGGAAAAGGTTGTGTGAGTTTCCTGGCATCTTTTTTAATGCATGTATGTGAGTAGGAGAAAGATATTAGTCCTTAGGTCCATAAGTGGTCAGTGAATGTGTTGTCTCTCAGCCAAAGCAAGGGCATACTGAGCACACCTATGTCTGCTCCAGGGACAGCAGCTTGGTTTTCCTTGTCTGAGTCCTTCTTTGACTGCGACTCTGGTGACCTAGGTATTGGTGGAACAACAAAATCAATTGACCCCAACTGCCAAAGGTGTCCCAAAGTGGTACAACAAAGTAGGAAAGTCTTCAAGGTACACCACCATGAGCTTGCACTGAGTCAACAGTGATAAAACACTCTTTATTTGAAGAAAAACAATAAAAATGTTAAAAACACACGCAATTCCCAGCTGAGATAAGAGCTTTAGGTTTCTTAAGCCTTCTTCAGATCATAAATAACAAGTGCTGGGTAAAAACATATATATATTGTATTGCAGCCAATCCACTGGCTTAAAAATATTTTTTATCCTATCAGCAGTGCACCTCTTAGTCCTTGGTCAGAAACAAACTGCACAGGATCTAGCTTCCAATCAAAATCCTTTGTTGCTGCTGCAGTGTCCTCAATCAGGTACGTACACTCTCTATTCTTTAAATCTCTGCACTCAGAGAAGGTTAACACCCTGTAATGTATAAGTACCAATCAAATTCTTTTAAGTATTGTTTCCTTCCACTTACTGGTGCAGCCTATTAAAGTCCTATTACCAAGCCTTCAGTCAATCTTGTAAACACTGCTATTTCTTCATTGTTCACAAGTACTTTTCCATTACTAACCTGCTGTAAAAAGTGGACAATGTTAAACTAATGAAATGGTTTTACCACTTTTTAACTTAATTTTAATATTTTTATTTGTATTATTCCTGTTCATCTATGCTTCCTCTATACATTGCTGTTTATTAGCAAAAGCTTCCTGGTGAACAAGAGAAAAACAAAAAAGACCCACATTAAGCAAAGTGTCCTCATTGCTTCATATCAGGAACAAAAGCCTTACGAAAAGGTTCTCATCCTGGTTGTCTGCATATAATCTTTTGGTTCAACAGAAGATATAAACATTCAAGATATTGGCAGAAAAAGACACACTTAGGGTAACTCCTATTGTGCTCCCAAGTTTACCATGTACTCCAGTAAGGAGGTACAGCCATTGCAAGGAATGTGCTTATGGTAATTATAAGTTTTTTTCACCTTTGCAGGATACAACTATCATCTTTTATTATTTATTTTTATTGCTTATTGTTACCAAGCGCCATCCTCTAATCACAGCCAGAGGATGTAATTAATAGAAACACAATCCATCGGACACTAAAAGTTCCAGATATGTCCTGTTGATGAGAGGCTACTAATTAATTCCACCCTTCAGGGTATTAGGGTGGAATCCCTTAGTGAACAGGAAGAAGGGTAGCAAAGGGAAGGGGGGAAGTACTGACTGACTTGGACAGTCCAAACAATTACAATTTCAAAACTATCCGGGGATAAAAATAAACCAATATAAGCAAATCAGCTAATATTGGATTAGTGCTGAAACTGCTTCCCATCTCTATGCCCTCCTGAATATAAAACTCTATTTAATCAGAGGGGAGCAGAGGTCCCCTCAACTCACATGTCATACCTAAGTTCTCACATACTTATTACAACTTAGCTTAAAAGAATGATATCAGTTCAATTAACAGTTAAGCGTCTATTCTTTAAAAATGGTTTCAATGGGATCATAATATTACGACCTGGTGGTTGGTGGGCTTGCAGATTCATAATCCAACCTATTTCACAAATTTCTGTGAGGTTTTGTATATCACCACCTCTAACATTGGTTGATATAGTTTCTAAACCTTTAAATGTAAATGCATGGTTGGGATTATGCACAATGTGGTTTGCTAATGCATTAATCGTGTTTTTATGTCTGATGTCTCTTAGATGTCATAGTATCCTTTCTTTAAACTTCTGATCTGTTTTGCCTGTATAAAAACCTAAGCATGTCATGCAAGTTGCTAAGTAAACCAGATGTTTGGTATTGCAGGTGGCTACTCTTTTACAGTAAATACTTTTGTTGTTATCGGATGTATAAAGGTTTTTTTTAGTGTCAATAAAAGAACAAGCTTTACACCTTCTGCATTTGTGGGTGCCCTGGTGTAGGACACTTTTCTTTTTACGGAGACCATCTTTATTAAAAAGTAACCTTTTGATGTTCTTCTTGTTCTTGAACACAAACCTAGGCTGTTCGCCTACTATATCCTTAATCTTATCATCCTCAGTTAGGACAGGCCTGTGACGCCCGTGCCCTGGCCCAGCAATCAAGGAGCTTCAATCCTCACCACTAACACTAGAGAGGGTAACTCCTAGAAGAGGAAAGGATAACTAATACACACAGTAAAGTACAATTTCCCTTAAGTGCACACAGGGATCACAGTCAGTCTGGGGCTAGTTGTTCCCTTGTTCACCAGGTCCCCAATAAGACTCCCCACTGGCACAGCTAAAGGGTCCAGGTCTCAGCCTAGCTGGGCAAGCTAAAACTTCCAGTACCCTCTCTGTCCAACCAGTGCTTCATGTCCATACCCAAGGAGCTGACACAACACACACACACTTTGAGAAAAGGTTATACAACCACACAGACCCTCCTGGGAAAAGGCTGGCACAGGTTCTCCAGCTGTGCCCCTCTTATCCAGACCATACAGTAGTAATTCCAGCCACCACCAAGTTAATAATTATTAGCTACTAAAAGGCCATTAAAAGGGTGTCCAATTATTACTGTGCAATATTATTATCCAATTGGTAATGTGACTATACAATCTAAGGCTTATTAGAGTGACCTATTACGACAACCTCTATAAATATGTAATGTATTTTAGACCTTATCTCCGCACAAACCAGCCACAGGTAAAGGTTTTAAAATATTTAATAATAAATAATTAAAACACAAGATAAAACTACTACATCACAGAGATGTGTAAGAGTTCAGAGATCACACAAAAACTTAAAACAATATTGTAGGAAATATCTGATTTCAAAGAAAAATACTTAGTCTAACTTTCTTCTAAGTTTAACTATTCCTAAGAGAAATCACAGTGCTATTATCTTACTTACATACATAAAGAGCAAGCAGTGCTGGGTTAGATGTCCAAGATCAAAATACTTACAGTCTCTCACTGAACAATAGTTTTTAAACACTAACCAACAGCTCTGCTGAGGCCCTCCCAAATTACATCATTTTAACACTTAGGTTTTCTCAGGCCACAAACTGCATTATTTAGCAAGCTAACACCTGCTCAGGAAATTACAACAATACAAGGCATTTCACATATACACTCTAGAAGAAACCAGAGCAATAAAGCACCTTCCACATGTAAATTCTGGCCCTTAACTTTAACCTTAAAACAATGGGCATGAAACCTTCATCCAGACCCACTGGAGTCAACTTGTAAAACATCAAAGAGATTCATAAGATCTTTTCAACTTCTAAAGACACATTTGAAATGCTTGGCTTGGTTTTCCTTACAGCAGATGGCAATGTTGCAACAATCTTGAAGTTCACATTTTACAGTGTTTTCTTACATTTAAAAACACAAGCCTGTAGATTTTACATTTATTTATACAATTGATAGAATTATGTATCAAATTCTATTTAACTAGGCTGACAGCCTTCACCCACATTCCTCCAATCTTCAAATCTCTTCCCCCCGGGGAACTCAAGCAAGTTTGTCAAGTGCCCCTTGAGAAACATTGCTTGAGAGTGTCAGGTCTATCTGGGTGTACCTCACCCCATTCCCTATTTTGAGAGCCCATCTGCATTGGCATTGCTACTCCCATTGCGGTGCTGCACTGACATATCATATGCTTGCAACCCCAGACTCCATCTTAGCAACTTGGCATTTTGCTGACTGGCTCTGTTTAACCATGTTAGAGGGTTGTGATCTGCATCACAGTGAATTTTCTTCCATACAGATAAGACTGAAGTTTTTGTAGTGCCCACACTATGGCTAGACATTCCTTTTCTACAGCTGCATAGCATTCCTTCCTGGGCTGGAGCTTATGACTGAGATAAACCACTGGGTGCTCTTCTCCCTCTGGAGAAATCTGGCTAAGTATAGCCCCCACCCCATAGTTCAAAGCATCCACCTGCACAACAAATTCTTTGCTATAGTCTGGACTGGCTAACACAGGGGGCCTCCCAAAGCTTCCTTAAGCTCTAAAATGCCTGCTCGCATGCTGAGGTCCACATTAACTTATCTGGTCTGTTCTTCCTTGTCAGGTCTGTGAGGGGAGCAGCTATGGTACTATAATTAGGAGCAAACTTTCTGTAGTACCCTGCTGTTCCTAAGAATGCCCTCACCTGCTTTTTGGTAACAGGTGCAGGCCATGCCTGAATAGCTTCCACTTTGGCAGGTTCTGGCCTTATCTTACCACTCCCCACTCTGTGTCCTAGGTAGGAGACCTCTGCCATACCCACCTGGCATTTGCTCAACTTAATGGTCAACCCTGCCCTCTGTAGTCTGCCCAGCACCTCCCTGACATGCTGAAGGTGCTCTTGTCAGGAATGTCTGTAGATAGCAATATCATCTAGGTAAGCAAGGGAAAACCCTCATTCTCTTGCTAATATATTATCCACATTATTATTCCACCAGCCTCTGGAAAGTTACTGTGGCATTCTTCATCCCAAAGGGCATCTTTGTGAACTTGTACAAGCCAAAAGGAGTCACAAAGGCTGACTTCTCTCTAGCACTGGGATTCAAGGGCACCTACCAGTAACCCTTGGTAAGATCAATAGATGTAAGATACTTAGCCCCACCCAGCTGCTCTATTGCCTCATCTGTCCTAGGCATGGGGTAAGCATCTGACTCTGTGTGACTATTTAATTTCCTGTAATCCACACAGAACCTGGTGCTGCCATCTTCTTTGGCACCAGTACTACTGAGGAGGGACTGCTGGACTCCTGAATCACCCCTAATTCCAACATCTCCTGTACCCTTTCCCTCAGAGTCTGTTTGACACTCTCAGGCACCCTATAATGGGCCTGCCTGATAGGCCTTTGGGGTCCTGTATCCACCTGGTGCTGCACCAGGTGGGTGCTCCCTGGTTTCCCAGTGAACATGCCCCCAAACTCCTGCAACACTGCTCGGATTTCTTGAACCTGGGTAGGAGATAGCTGCTGAGACATTGCTACCCCTTCCACCGAGGTGTCAGCCCGAGCCTCAATGAGGAGATCAGTCCCCAGATCTCCCTCAGACTCCTGCAATCCACTGCAAATGCTCAGCACAAGGGCCTCCCTATCATGATAAGGTTTCATCATGTTAACATGGTACAATTTGTGCCCCTGCCTTCTGCCTAGCAGTTCCACCATATAGTTAACATCACTAACCTTTCTTACCACTTTGTGGGGTCCCTCTCAATCTGCTTGCAGCTTGTTGTGTCTGACAGGAATGAGAACCATTACTGGCTGCATCACAGCATATTCTCTAGCTCGAGCATTCCTGTCATACCACACCTTTTCTTGTTGTTGGGCATCTGCCAGGTTCTCCTGGGCCAGGCCCATGAGTTCCCTGAGCCTTGTCCTGAGGTTCAGGACATATGCCACAACAGACTCCTTGTGAGACTCACACTCACCTTCCCACTCATCTCAAATTAAATCTAGAGATCCCCTCACCCTATGCCCATACAGCAATTTAAAGGGTGAAAAAACTGTGGATTCCTGGGGAACCTTTCTGTAAGCAACAACAGATGGAGCAAATATCTGTCCCACTCCCTCTTAAACAGATCTGCAAATGCCCGTAGCATGGACGTGATTGTAGAGTTTAACCTCTCAACAAGACCATTAGTCTGGGGATGGTAGGGGGTGGTCTTCATGTGCTTCACCCCACAGGACTTTCACAGACAAGTCTGAAATAAAGTTGGCACCTCTGTCAGACAGTATTTCTTTTGGGAACCTACCCTGTTGAAAATCTCTAGCAAAGCATTTGCCACCTTCTTGGCCTCAATGGAGGACAACACCACTGCCTCAGGGTATCGTGTAGCATAATCTACAATCACTAGGATATACTTTTTCCCTGTGGAACTTGGGGTATTCAGAGGACCCACAATATCCATAACTACCCTCTGAAATGGCCCCTCAATCACAGGCAAAGGCATCAAAGGAGCTCTCACCTTGTCTCCTGCCTTGCCTACCTTTTGGCACTGATCACAGGTCCTGCAGTACCCTGTTACATCTCTGGAAATTCCAGGCCAATAGAAGTTTTGCATAATACACCTCTTTGTAAGTTTTATGACCATATGACCTGCAAAGGGAATATCATGGGCTATGGCTAGAAGTGCCAGATGGTAAGCTCTAGGCACTACCAACTGCTGTACTCTCTCACCTTCTAGCCCTCCCTCTGGGGTCCACTCTCTGTACAGCAACCCTTTGTTCCAGTATACAGATTCCTCCTTCCCTTGAGAATCAGGTGCCTCCCTAGCTACCTGCCTCAGGCCTTGCAATGTATGGTCTGAGAGCTGAGCCTGTCTCAAATCTCTCCTTGTAACCCTTCCCAGCTCCCCTTCCACAGGAAGTCTGGCATCCTCTGACAGTGGTGTCTCACTGTCAGCCTGGGTACTACTACTCACCTCTACCTTTGCAGTCACTCTGTCCAAGGACCATCAGTACCCACAAGCAGCTGTGTCTCACATTCAGTTTCACTGCTACAGCATAGCTCACCCCCTGAAGTAACCACCTCACCAGTCCTGGCTGCAAGTATGCAGTCTGTCTGGGTCTCCCCCAGGCTACCAGAATCACGTGCTTGTCTCCTAGCCTGACTGCATTTAACTGCATAAGTACATGGTACTACCTCATCCAAATCTTCCCTCTCAGGACATCTGCAGGATGGTAGTTCCATACCCCTGTTGTCTCAAGACAATCTACTATTGGCATTTTGTCTTTCCCACTTACTGGCTCTTTCACCTTTTGTTTGCACCTTGCCTCCGTGGACATCTGTGTGCCACATGGCCCCACTGGTTGCATTCAAAACATTTAATGCTAGCTTCTGGATGTTTACCTGGACTAATAGCATACCCTGCTACTGGCAGATTCTGTTGGGGCAGTCTGTGCTGCCCACCATGGGTTCCTTTACTCCCATGAGCAGTAATGGGGGTCCCTTTCCTGTACAGGGCTGCCCTGCTTGCTAGGTATAGGTCTCCCTTCTTCCCCAACTCCTCTGAAGTAGCACACTGTCTATCAGCTAACTAGATCATCATGTCCTCAGGCAAAGTGCTAAGGGTTTGTTCCTTACCAAAAGGTCTGCCAGCCCTTCAAAAGTGGTGACCTGAAATCCCCTCACCCAGCTATGAAAATAAGTGCTCAGTTCATCAACATATTCACATACATTTTTATCTGCCTTGCGTCTATGCTCACAAAACCTTTTCTATACATTTCAGGTGTTAGCTTAAAACATTCCAACAAGTGTCTTTTTACAGCAGTATAATCAAAACAGTCAGTGTCATGCATTTTTGCTAAAGAAGTTACAGCTTTACCATGGAGTAAGGGGGGTCAGGAACCGTACCCAGAGCCCTTGGTCAACTTCATACTGTTTACATACCCACTCAAACATATGAATGAAACTATCAAAATTATCCCCCTCTTTAAACTGTGGAAGAAATTATTTACTGACTTTTTGTGCTTCTGGGGTCTGGTTACTCCCTTCCCCATTACCTCCATGACTCTGGCAAAGAGTCAGCATTTCCATCTCATGCTTCCTCTGCCGTTCATTTTCCTCAGCTTGTAGACTCCTCATTTTCTCAGCTGCTTCTAGTTCCATACACCTGGCCTCCAACTCAAGTCCCTTTAGCTCCAGCTGGATTTTTAAGTCCACTGCAAAAAGGTTGAGCAGTCCATTCTCCGAGGATATTGTATCTCCACTGTCAGTCTGATTATCCTCCAGGCTGCGGTTTTCTGATGCAGCTGTTACCAAGGCTGCAATCAGGTCTGCCTTAGTCAGGTTTCCATGCACCAGTCCCCTAGCCTGGCACATCTCTGCCAGCTGGCTCCTTGTCAGCTTTCCATACTCCTCTGCTGACATGCTGCCTGCACACCCTGACTAACACTAAGCTAACAAAAGAAATAAAACAATTGTGATCTGAACTCTGAGTATACACTGCGTGGCTGTTTTAGAGTACAAAACACTTTTAGAGATCACTGCACATAAGCGACAGGAATTGGCTCTACCCACACCACTACAAGCCAATTAGTGTTTGCCAACTAATCAATATGTGATGTGGATCTCACCACAGCAAACCAATATGTGATAGGATATCCCAACCACTGCCAACAATATGTGATGCCCGTGCCCTGGCTCAGTAATCAAGGAGCTTAAATCCTCACCACTAACACCAGGGAGGTCATCTCCTTGAAGAGGAAAGGATAACTAATACACACAGTAAAGTACAATTTCTTTAAGTGCACACAGAGATTACAGTCAGTCTGGGGCTGGTTGCTCCCTTGCTCACCAGGTCCCCAATAAGACTCCCCACTGGCACAGCTATAGGGTCCAGATCTCAGCCTAGCTTGGCAAGCTATAACCTCCAGTACCCTCTCTGTCCAACCAGTGCTTTGTATCCCTCCCCAAGTAGACAACACACACACACTTTGAGAAGAGGTTATACAACCACACAGACCCTCCTGGGAAAAGGTTGGCACATGTTCTCCAGTTGTGCCCCTCTTACCCAGACCATATGGTAGTAATTCCTGCCACCACCAAGCTAATAATTATCAGATACTAAAAGGCACTTAAAAAGGTGTCCAATTATTACTGTGCAATATTATTATCCAATTGGTAATGTGACTATACAGTCTAAGGCTTATTAGAGTGGCCTATTACGATAACCTCTATAAATATGCAATGTACTCTAGAGTTTATATCTACACAAACCAGCCACAGGTAAAGGTTTTAAAATATTTAATAATAAATAATTAAAACACAAAACAAAACTACTACACCACAGAGATATCTAAGAGTTCAGAGATCACACAGAAACTTAAAACAATATCATAGAAAAGATCTGATTTGAAAGAAAAATGTTTAGTCTAACTTTCTTCTAAGTGTAACTATTCCTAACAGAAATCACAGTGCTATTATCTTACTTACATACATAAAGAGCAAGCAGTGCTGGGTTAGATGTCCAAGATCAAAATGCTTACAGTCTCTCACTGAACAATAGTTTTTAAACACTAACCAACAGCTCTGCTGAGGCCCTCCCAAATTACCTCATTTTGACACTTAGGTTTTTTCAGGCCACAAACTGCATTATTTAGCAAGCTAACACCTGCTTAACAAACTACAATACAAGGCATTTCACATATACACTCTAGCAGAAACCAGAGCAATAAAGCACCTTCCACATGTAAATTCTGGCCCTTAACTTTAACCTTAAAACAATGGGCATGAAACCTTCATTCAGACCCACTGGAGTCGACTTGTAAAACATCAAAGAGATTCATAAGATCTTTTCAACTTCTAAAGACACATTTGAAATGCTTGGCTTGGTTTTCCTTACAGCAGATGGCAATGTTGCAACAATCTTGAAGTTCACATTTTACAGTGTTTTCTTACATTTAAAAACACAAGCCTGCATTTTACATTTATTTATGCAATTGATAAAATTATGCATCAAATTCTATTTAACTAGGCTGGCAGCCTTCGCCCATCTTCCTCCAATCTTCACAAGGCCAAAATCTATTTAATATTTCATAAATCCCTTTGTTATCAGTATTGTAAGTAAGAAGACAGTTTAGTCACTGAGATTCATAATTAAGGATATAGTAGGCGAACAGCCTAGGTTTGTGTTATTACCATAGGTGCATTGTTTTCTCATGGGTTAATTCATTACTTTTGAATTTGTATTTTTTCTGTCCGTCCAAAAAGGAACTACAATATATTAATACCAGGGACAATCTGTCATGAATAAATATGATCTTGTCTCATTTTATAAGTTAAGCAGAGCCAGGCCTTGCAAATATGTGGATGAGAGAATACCACTAACACTAATGAATCCTGGAAACATTGTTTTCACCAAGATTAAATTACGTTGAATGGGGGGTATAGCTCAGTGGCAGAGCATTTGACTGTAGATCAAGAGGACCCTGGTTAAAATCCAGGTGCCTATTGCAAGGGTGACTTTCACCCAAACAACCTGCACTTCTCATCACAAACCAGACACCACATAAAACACAAAATCAGTGTGCCGTGCAATCACAGCCCTTAGGGTAAAATAACATACCTAACACACTAGTAATAGGTGACTCTATAGTCAGGCACACTGATGTCCCACTCACTAGGCTGGACAAGCAGAAGGTTACTGCTAGCTGCCTGTCGGGAACCAGAATTTGTCACATAATACAAGCACTCAGGTCACTCCAGAACAAGTACAAATATGACTTTGTCATTGTTCATGTTGGTGTGAATGACCTGAGATGTACCTCCCTGGACTACATGAAAAGAGAAATGGAAGAGCTCTCTGATCATGCAGCCCAGGCTGGTATGACCCTGACCCTGAGTAGCACCCTGCCCTCACTGAGAATGATACCTCAGTATAAAGAAAAAATGATCAATTTCAACAATTGGATAAGTTTCTGGTGTCATTCAAAGGGGATCCAGTGTCTGTCAGGCTGGGACGACATGCTTGACAAGCCACATTGCTTCACAAGAGAAGGCTTGCACCTGTCACCCCTAGGCTTTCGAATACTGGCCAAGGCTCTTGCTGCCCCCATAGTGCCATTTTTAGGCAAGGCTCAAAAGTCAAACCCATCTCCATAAATAGCACAATTAACAAAAAACTGAGGGTTATGCTGCGCAAAGCCATGAGTTTAAATCTCAAAATGTACCCGCTTGAAGCACTCCTCAGTATGGAGAACGTTGACATCTGTGCAGTAACTGAAACCTGGTTCAAGGCTCCAGAGAGCACCCCAGCACTACCGGGCTACAACTCATACCACATGTTTCGGCCACAGAACATGGACCAAAACACAAAAGGAGGGGGTATATCCATATTCATCAAGGATACCCACGCCTCCAGGTTTGTGGTGCAGCATGATACCTCTGAGATCATTCATGTGCAACTAACATCGGGCAACTCTGCAATGCAAATTGTGGCCTGCTACAAATCACCCTCCATGACCCAGGACCACCACTCCTCCTTTCTGGAGACACTGGAAAATATGTAGGTCCTACCGAACACCCTGATATTTCAATTACCCTACCATTCACTAGGAAAACTACTTGAGTACAAATTCCCAGGCCCAGTGCTTCCTGGAATTCATCAACTCAAATGCCCTGAATCAGCTGGTAAACTCCCCTACCAGAGGTGAAAACATATTGGACCTGATCATCACCAACCAGAGGTCATCCCATCACTGGTTAGATCAGACCATAAACTAATCACTCTGGATGTCCACACCACACCACCACCCCCAACTAATGAAACCACAGTAAAAAAACTTTTCTAAAGAAAACTTCACCTTACTTAAGACAGAGGTGGTAAGTTTCACAGCCCCCACGCTAAAGGATAACGCTGCCCAAGATGCAGAAACCTTTACAAATTCACTCTATGAGCACTTACAAGGATGCCTGGATCATGCCATCCCTAGCAAAACCAAGACTCACTCCTCTAAGAGAAGGAAACCAGTTTGGTGGACCCCTGCAACAAACAGGCTATACAATAGAAGGAGGAAACTAGTTCAGAAAAAAAGCAAATCCCAAGAAGGAAAGACATCCCTTATCAGTATCAGTAACTAAGGTCCCTCATGAAATCATCCAAGGCTAACTTCAAAAGAAAAATAGCCAAGGATTCAAAAGATAACCACAAAGCCTTCTTTAGCTATGTTAAGAATTTAAGTGGCAACTCACAGATATGCACTGAAGTAGTGCAAAATAGCACAAAATATACTGAACCTACTGATATTGCCAACATCCTGGCAGATAGATTCAGTGTAAACTCCCCCCCCCCTCTCTCCTCCAAAATGGCCCACAACAATACCGGAAATGTGTAGTGCCCCAAAATCACAGACGCACAGGTGAAAACAGCCCTTTCAAAAGCCAAAAACACAGCGTCAATGGGACCAGATGGTGTCCCAGGCTGCGTCTTGCATGAACTACAGAACGACCTAACCCCCCACATAAACACGCTGTTCAACCTCAGCCTCTCCACAGGCTACATGCCCATAGAATGGCGCACAGCAACGGTTATTCCTCTCCACAAAGGAGGGGTCACAACTGACCCTGGTAATTATCACCCCATAAGCCTGACTAGCCAGGTCTGCAAGGCTATGGAGCACATCATCATGGAACTCATTAACAAAGGCATTGGAAACCTCCAAACACTTGACCCGACTCAGCTTGGCTTTGTTAAGGGAAGATCATGCCTACTAAACCTGGCTGACTTCTTCGAGACAGTCACCAAGGCCATAGATGAGGGAAAGGTGGTTCACACAGCCTACCTTGACCTCGCCAAGGCTTTCAACAACATTCCCCACTCGGGTATTACAAAAAAACTCACCAGCCTGAACATAAACCCCTACATCACAAGATGGGTTGCCAACTGGCTTACAGGCAGAACTCACACGGTAAGAATAACAGGCTCCAGGTCCGACTCTAAACCAGTCACAAGTGGTGTCCTGCAAGGCTCAGTCCTAGGACCCCTACTGTTCAGCATATACTTCTCAGAAGTACAGGCAAACACAGGAGGACTATGGCTAACCAAGTTTGCCGATGACTGCAAACTGGGAGCCATAATTGATTCTCCGGCTGACACGGACATCCTCCAAAAGGGCCTTACTGAGACGGACACCTGGTGTCAAAGTCATGGCCTCAAGTTAAATGCCAAAAAATGTATAGTCATCCCATTTGGGAAAAACAAAGCACCCATGAATTACTACATAGGTGGCAGCACTCTTAATACAGAAGAGGTAATAAGAGATCTGGGGACCTAGGTAGATAGTAATCTCTCCTTTGACAATGATATTGCCAAAGTAGTTAGGAAATCCTTCAATGTGGTCCATCTAATTACTAAAGGGTTCACATCTAGAAATAAAGAGGTTATAGTGTCCCTCTACTGATCACTCATTAGATCCATCATAGAGTACAATGCCCCATTTGGGATATACCTTACAAGACACTTCCAACAGCTGGAAAGACCACAAAAGTACCTCACCAAGAGGATTACTGGCCTCAAACGTATGTCTTATGCAGTCCGACTGAAAAAACTCTGGCTGTACTCGGTGGCATATCACTTACTCAGAGGTGATCTCTACCTGACTTACAAAGCCATGTCCAACTCAGAATTGATGGACATGCTCCACCTAAAGAAATTTAAGTCACTGCGAGCCATGTGCTCTAGTGAGCTAAACCTCACCCCAACAATAAATAGAACATGCTGGAGGGATAAATTCCTGTCACAGAGACTTCCCATGCTTTGGAACAAAATTCCAAATTACATCAGGCAGAGCCCCTCACTAACACTCTTCAAGAGAAACCTTGACGAGTGGATGGGTAACAGAAAATACACCTCCTGGGATCACTTCATTGGCTCTGCTTGACAGAGGATCAGTTAATTAATCAATGGGGTGGTGAAAGCCGACACACTCTGGCTAGACTTTTAAATGCCCTCGGGCAGATAGCCTAGTACCTACCTATGAACCTATGAACTATTTTTGAATTTATCCTTTGAATCTGTATGCTCTTTAAATGATCAATAGATGTCAGCATTTATTGTTTTTCACTATGGAAATGCACAAAACAGAGCTGTTAGCATAAATCAAATTTTGTGATTACTGCCTACTTAATTTTGAATGCATACACCTGTTTCTGGATGCTTCCATCATTTTGAATAATCATGTGACTATATGTATAGTGCGCACTCTGTCTCTCTCTGTTTATATTTATACATATAAATGGTTTTGTTGTGTATGATCAAACTAATTTAGTGATGAAGTCAAAACACCTGCAAAAAAATGTCGAACATACACAATACCAATAATGAAAAATATTGCATGTAATAATATCAAGAAATGAAGACTAGTTTCCTGATATTATCAATACCCCCCCATAACAGTAGCCCCAAATTTATCTTAATAGAGGGAGTGTTAAGGTAGGTTTCTATGAAGGTAAGGTGTAGGGTTAGGGTTGAGAGGAGAGGCAGTGTTAGGGTTATAGTTAGCACCCATGGTTATGGTGAGCATGGGCTTTGGGGTTTGAGAAGGTAACATAATTGTGGAAGAGAGATGACAGAAAGAGAGTAGGGGAGATGAGAGAAAGGATAAAGACAAAAGTGGGAAAAATTGCTTGTGTATTGCTAGAACTTAATGAGTTGGTAGATTAATAAATAAGTTAAATGAGGTAGAATGCATTTGAGTGAGGGTAGTCACTAACACCCTAATGTAAATACATCACCAGAATTTATGTCCTATGCATATGTTGTACTGTGTTAATACTTATCTTGATATTTCTTTGTTGGGTTATGGGACTAAACATCTCATGATACATGCTGTCCCAGGCTGTTGAGCTACCACATTTGTGTTTTCTTTCTGACCCTGGTGTGCAGTATTGCGAGATCTTAGGTTTGAACACAGATTTATTACTTGATTTCTGGAGACAGCTTGTTCTCGCTTGATGTTTAGTACATTTCAGACAGTGGATCTCTGCAACCCACAGTCAGTGGGTATATTGTCAACTGCTGGTTATCATTTGGAATGGGGGGGACTAAATTCTCCAGTGTGAAGTAGAATATGGTCTTAGGGAAGATTACAGAATCTATAAGTAGAAGTGACCTTTACTGAAGACATGAAACTGAGAAAAACTTGGTTCCAGTCTCTCTTGTATTGCAGGAGGATTTCACAACAAATTCCATTTTTTGCTGAATGGGACATTTTTACTCCATGTATGGGGACTTTTGGGTGCCAGATATTGAAAGAATTGATGGACAAACTGATCAGTGGTATGTAAATCAGGTTTGATCCATGACAGAGATGGTGTACTTTGATAAACTGTATAGACCAAATCAAACTGATTCAGGATTTGTATGTTTTTTTGGAAACTCTGAATTTATTGGGAGATAGAAATATACCTCTCAACTGTACAGATTTTCACAGAATATTCAGATTATTGTCTTATATTTTTCATCTGTTTCTCATACAATTGTAGTTTTCTGGTAAATTACTGGCAAATCATTGAGGGCTGAAGTCAGAAAATAATGACAGACAATTGAGTTTCAGACTTCATGCCCTTCAGAAAATAAATGCTAATGCAAAACCTGCTATTCTATCAACTTTCTAACTTTATAAAACCAGTATTTAAAAAGTGTCCCTATTTTTCGGCCTTTGTCCCGCCATTATTTTTGGCTTTGTCCAGATTTCTTGCTCTAAGAAGTTGAGTGGTATGGGTACAAAGTGCCATATTATAATCAAAAGAGAGTGGTTTTAATGTAGTGAAGTTGACACTATTATACAAATTGCCTGTAGGAAAGCCCAAACTGCCTTATAACCAGAAAATGGTTCTGTTGTGAACAGTCTGCTGTGACCATGTTATGGTAAGGCTGTGTGCTGAGCCTAACTCTTAATACAAATAAAATTTATAACTCGGTGTTTATCTCCATTGGTTTTGCAAAACATTTTGGCAAACTTTTACAATTCTCTAGGTATTATACTATTTTCATTGCTCTTTTAAGGTTGCAAGACTATATTTTACGATATTACTTTAAATGGTTATGGTGCCATGCATAATATTGCAATAAATTACAGCTTTACAGTTTGTATTATCTTTTAACTTGAGGTAATTTTTTTTAGTTTGCAAAGTACCATTATAGAACTGTTAGGGCTCCGAAAGCTGACTCCTACAACAAATTAGGATTGCCTCTTCTGAGAAATGACAAGGGATATTTTTGAATACAAGTCTTTCATTTAGTCTCTCATTCTCCTTGTGTTGCTGACTTCTACTTCATTCCATTGCTAATGTTTGGGTCTTTGGTTCCACCCAGTGCCTACCTGCCATTTTCTGTCTCTCATGCTGGCTCCTTGGTCTGTATCACCTCCCTCCTTAGACCCTTTGTACTGTCCAGAATCCCCTTGTGAGCTGCCTGACCTTTGTCTGCTACTGCTTCTTTGTCTATCCTGTCATTGTCCCACTTCTAATTCAACTTCATTCCTTTCACCTTTGTGAGTATAAAAATATTGTCTTTTGTACACAAGTGTCCTATTGTCCTTACTGGCCTCAAACATCTCGTTTTTTCCCTATGTCCATTTTCTTTTCTCTGTATTCTTTTTTGTTCCTTAGCCGACATTTTCCATTGATCAACTCTAACACATGCATAAGTCAAGCTCCTGTTACTGCTCCTGTTTTGCTAACTGTTCCTCTTTGCATTGGGGTACAGGCTGATGACTGAATTTGACTAACATGTTGACCTCAGTGGTTTTTGTGACTCCATCACTTTATTCTAGGCTTCTTTATTCCACCATCAGGCAGATTTTCCCCACTCGTTTTATTTCTTATTGAATTTTTGCTTGCTAATGCAAATACCAGCCAGTACCTTTTCCTGCCCCCCAGTTTGTCTAAGAATGCAAGTCCTAATTTCAAATAAGATCTTTTTAGAGCTTTTTGTGCATGGTCCTAGGATTTTTCCCATCTCTAAAGTATTTTGAATGTAGCAACAACTTCAGCATCTGCCTATTCACTGCTACAAACTTCTTGCCTACTTCTGCAGTTAGCAGCCATTCTTTTGTTTTGTAACAAAGTAACTTCCACATGACTTGTTTGGGTTCCTTCCATCCACATGTTTCTTGACTTAGTGAATCTAATTAGTGAGCTACAAACACAGGTACAACTTTATGATGAAGAATTTTTCCACTTTGTTGTCTATAACTATCTTTAACAGCTTCATTTCTTAGACTGCTTGTTGCCTATTTTTCTTATCACTTTCTATCTTGCGCCTTTTGAGTATAATTTAGCTTTTAGATGCATGAAATCAGGTTCTGTTCAACTGCTTTGATCCTCTAATTAGGTCTTATTGTGTCTTCAGTAACTTTCTGCAAATGACTGGTGGCTAGCTTCTACAGGCTATAGGCATGTTGTTTCCTCTGCTACCCCTGTCAGCAGTATTAGGATTTTTTGCATTTTCTTCCCAACTGATCTGTCTGCATTCTACGCCCCTAGTATTGTTCCAGAAAGAGCATCACCTGCTGCCATCCATTGTCTATCATTTCTTACTTTTTCCATTGTTTGATGATCCTGCTCTGAAAACTAATACTAAGCAGCTTGAGGAGACTTATGTCTTACATTCTATGACATCCATGTCCCTACCCCACTGGATGTCTTCTACTTTCATAAGGTAAACAGCTCCACAAACACTCAAAGTGAAACTCTAAACCTCCAGCACTAAAGAATAAAATATATTGGATGGACAGATTTAGTACTAAATTGTTACTCCAGTTCTTAAACAGTGCCTTTATCTGTTAGACAGTAAAATACTCAAATCTTTAAGAATAACTTGGATGATTGCATAGGTATCCATAAATGTATACCAGGTCTAATATATTTTGTCCTTCTGGAAGTGGGAATACAGCCAGAGGGTAGGTAATGGCAAGGCACAAATGGTCTCTTGACTTACTTGCCTTGTAACTCCTATGGCCTTATTATCCCATGGCCCATATGAAAATCAGTTTGCAATATATTTATGTTTATTAATGCCACTACCTATCAGATGTGGTCATTACATTTATTTATTGCAGTTTCATATTGGGAAAGTCTGAATGGGCATGAATCCCATTTTCAGTGGATGCCCAGGGAAAAAAGATTTCTTGCATTGACAATAACAACTACAGTACATAATACAATGCAATGACAACACAGGAAACACAGTAGGACTATAAACATTAGTTCAACAGTAGTGTACAAATGTGAGTAGAAAGGCAGTGTAGAACAATCTAATCATTTACAATGAAACAAATACAATCTGATATTATACACATGAGTTTGTTCTTGTGCCATACTTTATCAAAGACATGTTGAATTAGTTGTACATCTTAGAATTGTAATAATTTAGGTGGCTTAGTTGTACATCTACCAGTAAGCTAGCTGTGGTCAGGGATTATTGACTACATGGGAAGGATATGTACAGGTATCTCACAATGTATAACATTATAGGATATATGCAAATGTTGCCATTTAAACTCAAAGCACTAACATTGTACAGTCTGAACCACTTTTCAGTTTGGTTTTAATGACAAGTTCTTCTATGACTTGAAAAAGCATCATTAGAGCAGCCATTAAAAGTACTGGCAAAATAAAAGTGTGGGTAATTATTTCAGGAAATGCTATCAGAGAATATGAAGAATGATCTGTGTAATTTTAAATAAAAAAACAAACAGCAACTAAAACCTTGGTCACAGTGGAAACAAAAACAACCAAACATGAACCACTGAAAACAAAAAAACGACACTTGGTGAGAAATGAACACACTGTTTAATAAACATTAAGCGCTTTCAACCTTTACAAAGGTCTTCTTCAGAATGAAAAACAATAAAAAAAACATAGTTTAAATAAAACATCACTAATAGCTGAACCAATAAAAAATCTCGATGAATAAAATAATTAAGACACATCCAATCTTAAAGATACCTAACAAAGTGAAAAATAAATACCACTTTTAACTCAACAGTACTACTTACACTTCTCATAATATAACTTTCTATAAAGCACAACCTTATAGTTAACATTACTACTCAGTCCTGGTGTCCTGTAAGCATTAAGTTCCAAGTGCCATTTAAATTCTTATTTTAAACCAAATAATAAGTGTTGGTCACACATTCTAATATTTACTGTACTTTAAGAATGTCCTTGCGTGGTTTCTTCTTAAATTGAAAGTGAAGTTTTCTTCATGAACAGTTGGCACAAGTCATTGTTTCATGTCAGTGAAGATGTCATCACTGTGTCAATCATCGCACAGTAGTAAACTGCTGATTCAGAGACATGCGCTCTGGAAATATTCAGATACATAACATTCTTGGATACATCAAAGTGTGATGTGAAATGACCTTCCATTACATCAGTTTTAGATTTATACACCTGAAGGTGTAAGTACTCTAAAGGTCCATTTGCTTTCTGCTGATACTAGCATAAGTATGGTTGTACTGCTGCAGATGTAAAATTACAGAGGACAGCATTTCCAGCTTCATATGCAGTTTTACTCAATTCTTGTGTTACTTCATCTCCATTTGATACCTGCTTGAAGAATTTAAGGAAACAAATCAATACTGAATGTTTTATATATATATTTTCTTTTCATTTAGAAATAATATAAATGCATTAAAATGTTTTCTATTAACTGTCACTATCATTATAAAATAGTAATCTACTACAATAGCATGATAATAAAAAGATTTGTTCTGTGTTTTAGTTGTATAGTATGCACTTTATAGAATATCACACACACACACACACACACACACACACACACACACACACACACACACACACACACACACACACACACACACACACACACACACACACACACACACACACACACACGCACACACACACACACACGCACGCACACACACACACACACACACACACACACACACACACACACACACACACACACGTTCTTGTTTCTTGATTTATTTATTTATTATTTAAACACATACCTGTCAGAAGAAGACTGATATACACAGTATGTTTGTTTGTTAGAGAAATGAAGAATTTAAAAAATGTAACAGAACCTAAGCATGTTTATCAAAATTATACTCTGTTTTATCTGTGATTTAAAATTCCTCTGCTTTTGCTTAAGGGGACAATTGAAGGAAGAGGATCATGTTTTTGTATACCAAACCTTGGAAAGTACAGCAGTCATTTCCTTTTGTGGTACAGATGATGTTATTTCACAGGATTACGGATTAACCCTCTACTGCCCTGATCAGGATATATGTCTGTGTATGGGACATGAAGGGGAAGGAGGTAAGTAGAACTGGTGTCACCCTACCGGACAGTGACGATGTGCAGAATAAACATGAAGGGGAAGGAGGTAAGTAGAACTGGTGTCACCCTACTGTAAAAGGATGATATGCAGAATAAACATGAAGGGGAAGGAGGTAAGTAGAACTGGTGTCACCCTGCTGTAGAGTGAGGATGTGTAGCATAAACACAAGTCATTGTATATTAATGTAGTGCAGTATCAGTCACAGTGTGCTTCAGAAGTCGACATCATAGCACCCCAGTTTCATTCAAGGATGAGGCACCTCAGAAATTAGCTTGTTCTTCATATAGAAAGTATCAAATGGGATTTAATTTAAACATCTTTCTCCTCTCATTCAATCAGGATGTGCATCATTTAAAACTGCTCACAATTCCCACTGTCTTCAAGTGAAATATATTTAGTTCACTACAGTGGAACACAAAGAGTGAGGAGAAGTGAACAGACATACAGCACAGTCAGTACTGAAGCAATTACCTGGGATACCTATTTTGTCCCCACAAACAAGGAAAGGAGAGAAGCTCAGAAGATCACATCACCAACCTTTTTAATTATGACCTCAATAGAGAACAGGAATGCAATGGTACAGTATTAACAGCTTTTCAGAGGTTAGATTTGGTCAGTCTTAGAGAACATATTTTTATAGTGTAATGTTATAATTCATAAATGCAGACAATACAAATATGTTTTCCTGTACTAATAACACAAATGCATTTGATATCATTGCATAATGTCCTACTGACCTGCTTATGTGACACAAAGGGCTGAAATCCTGATTGTGCCCCAAATGACCTTTATCTGAATAGCACTATGGGCAATGGAAAGAACAGAATGGGGGAAATGGATGTGTCTAGTTGCTACTAGTTCAGCCATCCTGGGGGACAGAAGTGTCTCTGGCTCATCACTCTAGCCTTACTTTGTGGGATCAGGGGGTGCTACACCCTATGCACCATGAGGATGCAATGCACATACTGCTGTGTGTGTGTGTGTGTGTGTGTGTGTGTGTGTGTGTGTGTGTGTGTGTGTGTGTGTGTGTGTGTGTGTGTGTAGATTAAAAGGCTACTGAAAAGTCCCCATGATGTTCAATTTAGTTAACAGGGTAAATGGCAAGATAAAACATTTAAATGAAATATGTGATGGGGCAGATTTATAGATGCTGCTTCTGAATGTGACTTTTGCACATTCAGGGTACCTACTCTTTTACCAAGGCTGTGTGACCACAGACTTAATATATTTAAGTAAAGATATGGGGAAGGCAACACCCTTCCATATGAAAGGTGCAAGGAGTCTTGCTCCTTTCCTCCACCAAAATATGTTTCTTTTTTAATTTTTGTGATGTCTCGGGATTTTGATATGTAAATTTAGGTAGGTTTGGGGACAGTAAATTTGTGTAAGTGAACATTATGTGTGCCATTTTTCTTTTTTGAGTTTTACAGTTCTATGGATGTTGATTTCAATGTTTAGACATAAACCCTGATTTTACAAGTCATGCTATGGCTGCTCTGTTCCCAACCTCCAGAAGGACGTGGCACAGTTGTGCTGTTCTGTTCATTCTCCTCACAATGACAGTGACCTACTATTAGCTGGTCTTCATAAGCCTTCAGCTGATCCGTCTTCTGTACTGGTCACTTCCTGAGCACACAGACACTGACAGCATATTCATGGGACAAATTACTATGTGAATAGAGGCAGGTGTCACTTGGCAATATCAGCAGCAAGTACCTATGAGTTCTCTGAGAAAAAAAGTGTTTGAAATTATTCATGTTTTTCTGTTTATAAAAAATGTGTTCTTTCAAGGCATCATACCCATTTAAGAAAATCATTCATTGACTTCTGACTCTGTAAGTGTCTGCTGCTCTGAGTCCTATTTTGATTAGTCCTCTGTTTTGCATTTCAAAGAGGAAATCTGGAATCTGGGAATCTCTTCGGGTTCCCTTTCATTTCTTATTAGGTTTATAGCTACAGGTCTGTCCCTCTATTCCTCCATATATACATATCATTCAGTACTTTAATTTTTATAACTGTCTGATAAGGTCCCACATCATGCACTATGGATTCTTTGCTTTCAATTTTTGCACTGACTTCTTTCACTAACAGATGGGGGTTTTCTGGTGAGACCTAGTAACATGTTTCTGATAACACACTGTCCTGTTTAATTTTTGTATGCATTTATTAGGTTGTTTTGTTGTTTGTTTGTTTGCTTGATTGTTTATTTGTTTGTCTTCAGTTTGTAACCTGGATAGAACATTGATCCTTTTGGAACATTTTCAGGTCAAACAGGGGGATAAATCAAATTATGATTACAGTAAAACCACACTGATGTATAATTTTCCATGTACCCAGAGCAGGATCATACTCAAATGGGCCATTAGGTAGGGTAGTGGACCCCTTCCCCACAGCCATTCCAGTGTCCTATTACGTGTCTCTTTCCTCAGTTACCATAAACACTGTTCAAATCTGTCAGTGCACATATTATTTTTGACTTTACTTTCACAATGATTGCAGAGATTTGATTTAAAACCTTTATTTCAAATTTTATGGCAGAAACACTGATGTCCATTTGCTAAACAAAGCAAAACAATCTCACAGTGCAAACAGACTTAGCTTGAGAAACTGTAAACTTCCCTTCTGTTGAAACTCATGTTTAGTGAAAATGCATCTGATAACCCATTTAAACTACTAGAGAAACCCTATGATTCATACTCCAATACCATATAGTGAAGTACTAACTAAAGTTTATGTGAAGGGTAGACAAATTCAAAAGTTAAATGTGTAAGGCATCTGCTAATAGCATGAGACAGCCCACTGAATACAAGTGTCCCTTTTCAGGAGCAGACCAAGAGTGCTGTCTGGTGAAATAACTTGTCAGATTCATATAGAAGATACATGAAGGCTGAGGTAATCCAACCATGTACTACAGGAAGCAGCTCTTTAACAGCTCATAGCTTACTTATCTGAGCTATGTGCTAGACAAATTGTTGCAGCCCGAACACACACTATTTCCCATCTGTGTGCTTGCAAGAAATAAGCTTAACAAAATGTGTTCAGAATTATATTAACATTAAACTCAAGACTTCATGCAGTCCAGTTTATTTACATGTACATAATAAAATATTAACAGCATTTAACATACCAAGGAGACCAAGGATCATATCCAAAGAACTTGGCTCATATGATAATGCTCCATTTTACTACAATTTCCATCCTTCCTTGACACCCTAATTACTCTGGTTCATGGACACTTACTAGCTCACTGTCCAGGTGACCGCTGAGGAGCTAAGCCCAATTTTCTAAATGCCTCAAAGCACTCTCTGATTAAGTGGCTTAATGACAGGGCAGGAGATAAACATGAGGCAAAACTGGAGTGATCTGCAAAACTTTGAAATAATAAGAGCAGGCTAATTTACTTACAAACTAGACAGAACAATAGGTGAAGTAACTTGACAGATTCACATAGAAAACAAATGAAAGCTGAGGGAATCTAACCATGTACTACAGGAAGCAGCTTTTTAACAGCTGATAGCTTGCTTATCTGCATTAAGTGCTAGACAAATTGTTGTAACTGAAATACACACTATTTCCCACCTGTGTGCCAGCAAAAGCAATAAGCTAAATAAAATATATTCATAGTTAAAATATTAAAGTTAAACTCAAGACTTTATGCAGTCCAGTTTTTCACATGTAAATAATAAAAATATTAACGGCATTTAACTCAGCAAAGAAACCAAGGATCACATCCAAACAACATGGCTCATATGCTGCTCCTATTTACTACAATTTCCATTCTTCCTTTACTGCATAACTACTTTGGTTCATTGACAGGTACTAGACTTGTAGTCTGGGTGACCACTGATGAACTGAGCACAAATTTCCAAATGCCCCAAAGCATTGCCTGGTTAAGTGGTTCAATGACAGGGCAGGAGATAAACGAGGCAAAATCTGAGTGATCTGCAAAATTGGGGACGGATAAGTGCAGATTGAATTACTTAAACAGTAAAATGGATAACAGGTTTTGCATCAACATGTACTTTATGACCACCATAACTATGATACTGTATGACTGACTTTGACAGACTGTAATCCTCAGTGACAAAAAAAGTTAAAGGAGGCCTGATATGGAGAATCTGCCTACTTTTGCTAAGTTACAGGGTTTGATTCTTAACTAGGCAGTGTCCTTAATATGGGGCATTATACACACACACACATGCACACACGCACACACGCACACACACACACACACACACACACACACACACACACACACACACACACACACACACACACACACACACATACCTGTGCTGATACCTGATACCCCACTGTTCTGAAAGAAAAATCACTGTTTTTGTGTCTTAAAATGTGCCGTGCTGTTTGGGAATGCACCTCTCGTCACTTGTCCTCCTGCTACAAATAAAATCTTCCACACTTATTGATGATGGTGTTTAGGAACCTGAAAATCAGAATGTTCATGCTGAGGTTTGTGTTTGCATCTTTGATGCTGTTGCTGAACAGCATAAATGGGAATACATGCAAATGAACTTTGAACTTGTTAAATTCATTGAAATATTTAAAGTAATGGATAAAATTTTTTCTAACTTTTTAAAAGCTAACCAGGCCCAACAGCAAGCACTCAGCCCTGGGTAGATACCTAGGTCACCTTGTGCTGGATCTGTCTCTGCATGTACCATATAACAATAATCAGTATAACAATGTTTCTTTGTGGTGAAAAGAAAATGCAGATTAATAAAATGGATTAATAGTTATATATATGAAAATAACTTAAGCTTGGCATCAGGCTGTATCCTTGAATAACACAGTCCAGACAAAGCAAGATTTTAATTTCTCTTTGTTTACTTCATTTTCTGGTTCCCTTATGTATGCCTTTAACTGACCATCTAATGTCTTGGTTAACTGTAAATGCTCCCATCATCCTTTCAGATTGCTACCTCTCTTGTGGGGCTGCTTAATCAAAGGGAAGAAAGAGTGAAGTTTATGAATGGTTGGCCAGTAAAGCCAGGGTAGAATGGGGAAATGGAAAAACTATTTGGGAAGTAGAGAACAGCCAGTGTTTACAGCATTATATACACTGACATGCACACTTGTGTTTTTTTCCCTTGGCAATACCTCTTCAGTGCTGGTTTCTTCTTAGAAAGCTGAGTCAAGACATGAACAATAGCCAGTGAGGGCATGCTTGCTACAGACCTAGAGTGGCCAGCCTACTCAGCCATCCCACATGCCCAGCCCAGTGATTATTTCAAGCTGTGGCCTTCACCAGAGCTAGAAGACCAACCCACATACACCATCACACCCCCATGCCCATCCTACCTGCCAGATCCATCAGACATTAAAGTAGCTAATCAAACCTGAGTCACCAGAGCAGTAGCCGATGCTTCATTTTAGTATGCCACAGGGCTGGCTTAGTTTCTAATCTATGTTAAAGTTTCCACACATATCCCTTTCTCTTTAACAGGGCTGTCTATTTTTTCTTTCAAAAATTTAATGGACTTCCTGGTTGCTGCTGCCTCCCTCATTTTAATTAGGAGAATTTTCTGTCCACAGAGTATCTAACTGTGCTCCCCCCATAATTTTACAATGGCTTGAACTGAAGGAAATATTAGCAGATTATGGCATTGTGATAAATTAGGTACCAAAACAACAGACTATACTTTACCCTACAGGGTTTGAATTTCTATATGTGTTACAGGATACTCTTTACTTAGTCCATGAACTCAAATTACTTTAATTTCTTCTTCTCATTTACTTTATGTCTATAGACATATGGCTCCTTAATTAGTGTGACCATGGTCCCAGTTTCTAGTAGCCCCTTCATTTCCTTCCCTTCCAGCAACACCATGCAGTTGGATAATGTAGTGGTAGCAGAGAGATAATATTCTGATTGTACTGTTTTATCAGCTATTTTACTACATTCTATTGATATGTATATATTAGCAGCATGTTGGATAGAATTCATGTTTTTCTTAGGTACAGCATTCCTCTTACTAGTGTACCCCTTCAGCACCCCCTTACTCATGTATACTAACTCTAACCATATCGCTCCCCTATCTCTACACATTACATTGCTAAATCCCCTTCCTTAAAAGTACCTCTGCACAAGACAATAGTATGTGGAACTCACATAACACCAAATTTGAACAAGACTAAGGTGAGGATTCAATAAGTCTACACAGTGTTTGCATGTTAGCAGGATGGCCAGCAGTGCTAATAGCATGTCCATGCTGTGCATCGCACTTACACAAATACAAGCAATGTTTTGTGGCCAGCAACAGTGTTGCTGGCCAGGAAACCATACAAAGCACCACAGATACAGACAGAAGACGTAAACAAGTTTGCCTATGGGCAAATCTGCTCTGTGAGATTGCATGGACAGCCACAATGACTGGCAGGGGTGAAAATACTGTAATAACTGCAGTATTAATATATTATAGAAAAGTGTAATCAGTGCAATGCACAGTAGAAGAATAATTTGCAGACTTAAATTATTTATAGATGGCGGGTTGAACAGCAAGGGCAAATACAATGAAACATAAATACACCAGGCATGGAAAATGTGCTGATTAAAATGGCCACAGATATTAATGATAGGAATAAAGAAAGAGGAAGAGGATATATAAAATCTGGCAATGTACCCGAGATAGGATTTGAGAATTTATTTAGTTATTTACAGTTTGTTTACTGGGGTAGTCCATTGAGCCAGGAAGAGCTCATTTTCAATGGAGTCCCAAAGAGAAATGCTCCATAAAGAATTTTATACAATGTAAACAAAATGATTAACAATTGAGGAATAAAGTAATACATAGTAATAAGATTGCAGTTTACAGTAGAATTTGAAAAGAACAGTTGAGAAAAACCTTTAGTAAATATTTGCAAATACATTTGTTATATAATAGTAGTAGAGCCAGGGGAGGTTCACTAAGGTATCATAAGGGAGTTATATTGGGATAGGGGGGGTAGGAGGAGTTAGTGTAGAAGGCAGAAAGAAGAGAATGGTAAGAGATGTAGAGTAAAAAGTAAGGAGGTGGAGAGAAGGGTGGATTAAGAGGCTTTAAACTTAGTGTGAGCTATGAGATGTGAGAGGGAGGGAGGGTAAGACAATAGGGTGAAATGTTGAGGGGAGTTATGTGTGGTGAGAGCAAGAACATTCCCAGACAGATGCGAGGTGGGTGTGGATCAGGGTCTTGAAGGTGGAGTGGTTGTGGATGGTACAAAGAAGAGGTGGCAGGGAGTTCCAAAGACGTGCTAGAGAAAAGAATAGTAGATGCTTGCCTGGTGGGTGGGCAGGCTCATGCAGTTCGATCAGATTCTGGTTATTGGATCTTAGAAATCTACTGGGAAGCTGCATCATGAAAGAGAGGGCAAGGGAGGGACAAAGAGAGGGATTGACGATAAGTTTGTGAGCATGAGTGAGTTGAATATAGGTAAGGTGATTGGGCAGTTCTATCCAATTTAGTTTGTGTAGGGCATTACGGTGGTGGGTGGAGGATTTGTAGCCAGTAACAAACTTGGAAATTTTGTTGTAACAGGAGGAGAGTTTTTTGAAGAATGGATGTTAATCAGAAGTGGGGCACCATATAAGAGGGAAGGAATGAGGTATGTGGTAGAGAGATCAAACTTGGTAGAGAGTGAAGTAGCAATTGTGGTAGTAAAGCATACTGAGTTTCTTGTTGTTTCTTTGATATTCATTTGTAGGTGGGTATCAAATTTAAACTGTTCATCAATGAGGACACCTCGAAGTTTGGCATGGGATACTACCTTGAGGGAGGTATTGTTTTAGCTAGTAATGGAGAATGAGTTTTTGTCAACAGTGGTATTTTTAGAAGGAGTAAATATCATAAGTTTGGTTTTTGATGCATTGAGTGCAAGGTGGTTATCTAACATCCAGCGCTCAGTGGAAGGGAAGGCATCTTGGGTTCATTTTAGGGAGTGGAGATGGAGGTGCCAGAGCAGATGATTGTAGAGTCATCCGCATATTAGATAAGTATAGCATTAGGGATAGACTGGTGGAAGTCATTTATGAAGATAATGAACAGGATGAGACCTAATATGGAACCCTGGGGTGCACCTGTCAGAGTATCAAGGAAGGAGAGGTGGCTTTTTTCCATTTGACAGCTTGTTGCCTGTTTGAGAGGTAACTAGTGAACCAGTTGATAGAGGAGAAGGATAGATTAAGTTTAGAGAGTTTAGATAGAAGAAGGTTATGAGAGATAGTATCAAAGGCTTTTGATAAGTCTAGAAGGAGAGTGGACATTAGGCAGCCAGAATCACACGCTTTGTTAATGGTTTTGAGGAAGGAGAGGAGAGCAGTGTTACTATTGTGGCCAGGTCTAAACCCATGTTGTGTGGGGGTAAGCAAGTGGTTATCTATGAGGTAGGGTGGAGGTTGTAGGTGAATGCATTTTTCCAGATCTTTTGAGATAGGGGATAAGATGGCGATAGGACAAAAATTGGGAATGTTGTTGTTATTACCCCCTTTATGAAGGGAAATGATAAAGGCCTTTTCCAGAGTTGGGGCACATAGCCTTCTTGGATTGACTGATTTATTAGCGTGGATATAGGGAAGGCGATGGCTTCTGGAGCTATTTTGAGAAAGTATGAAGGAAGGTTATCAGGGCCATTGGAGCATGGTTTTAAGTTCAGAAGGAGTTTTATTTATGGTAGATGTAGGAATGGATTTGATGGAGAAGGGAAGGGTATTGGAGGTGGTAATGTTAGGGAAAGCAGAGTTAGGAGAAGGTGAAGATGAAGCATTGTTGGGGAAAGATGTTATTAGTTTGGCTATGGATTCAATAAAGAAGGAATTAAATTGAGTGGCTAAGGTTAAGTCAGAGGCATTTGGATTAGGACAGGGGTTATCTTTTTTGCCAGGATTGAGGAGGGTGGTGACACCATCCCAGAATTTTTTAGGGTTAGTCTTGTGGTTATTTTGAAGTGTTGAGAAGTAGGATTTGCGGTCAGAAGCAATACGTTTTTTTACTTTGTTGTGAAATCGTTTATATTCATTCAGGGTGGTGGAAGTTTGATTTTTCTGGTAGTTTCTCCAGGCTTTGTCTCGGAGGTGCTTAATGGTTGTGGTTGCTTTGGTTAACCAAGGGACAGTGTTGTTTTTAATTATTTTGGTTTTAGAGGGAACAAAGGTATTTAAAAGGTTTAATAATGTAGTATTGAATAGGTTACAACATTTTTTAGGGAGAGGATTTTTTAGAGGGCTCCAGTTTATGAGTTTTAGAGAGTTAGAGAAGGAATTAGGGTTGAAATTTTTTAGGGAGCGTGTAGAGATATAATTTTGGGATAGTTGTAAGGAGGAGGAGAGAAGATGGGTGAAGGAGGGAAAGTTATCACTGAGAGAGTCAGGGAGGGTAAAACTATTACTAATGTAATAGGGATGAGAAACGAGAATTCAGTCAAGGATACTACCAGAGGAGTAGTCCTTGCAGGGTCTGGCAGTAGAGTTGATTAGCTGTGAGAAGTTATATAGGTTTAGGTTTAGGGATTTTGCGGGTGATTGGATGGTGACCCAGTTAATATTCATGTCACCAAGTATTATGGTCTCATTGCTAATGTTAGAGAAGAGCCAGGAGAGGATATCCTGGAGAATGGGGATGTTGTCTCCAGGGGGGATATAGAGAGCAGCTATGCATATGTGTTTGTGTTTATTCGTCTGAAGTAGGGCCAGAGTTAGTTCAGCATTGGTGAATTGGGGAATGGGTTTAGTATAGGGAGTATCTTACAAGGAAGAGGAATAGAGGAGAGCAGCTCCACCCCTTTTTATTGGTTCTTTCTTTTCTAATTATTTAGCAGTTGGAGGTGGTAATTTCAGAGTTTTTAATATGGGGTTTTAGCCATGTTTCTGAGATGGACAGGATGTCTGGCTGATTACGGTGGAGCCAGGCATGGAAGTTTGGGATTTTGTTAGATAAACTTTGAGCATTCAATGCAGTGAAAAGATGTATACTTCCAAGACAAGTCAGTAGCATAACATTAAGCACATATCGTCACTCTCCCATTCTGGAAACAATAGAAGAGTCTTCATGGGTTCTGCTCAGATAGCTTTATTATATACAAATGCATTATTATTTAAGGTTACTGACTTTAACTTATATACATCCTAACAACTGTGGTCATGCATGCTATCACTGTGACTGCTCTTACAAAATGGCCCTATGGTGTGCACGTGTCTGAACTTTTATATGTGCACGTACAGTCTTGGCACACAACTTAAAGATACAGTGCATGTCACTTGCACTCCAATCTACATCCTCCCTCTTTGAGAAGTAGATGATATGACACTATGAGTCTACAAGCATAGATAAATCACAAGCTTTTTGTTTGTCATGCATTATACAATGCTAAATACATAGATATATACAATCAAGTCCACGTTGCTGCAAATTTCACACTAGGCTTTGATCCTCACCCATATCGTGTGATGTAATATTGTGAATGAGATTTAGCAACTGGAACTGTCTCTGCAAAATGTTTGACATGTGGAATGTTCTGATCATTTTCTGGAATGGAATCAGGATTTTTAACACATTCTGGTATGGAAACAGTGTCTGATTCACTCTTAGATTAGAAGTTTGCATCACAGAAACAATGGTGTGATGGTGATCATGATTCTGGTACAGGAAGAAGATGTCTACAATTCCTCCTATATTCCAACCTTCGAAGTCTACCAGGTAAGATCTTGGTTTGGCATGGATGTCTGTAATCTGTCATATTTGATTGAAACCTTTTCTCCTTCCTTTAACAGACAAAGTAATCTGCTCAATCAGTAGTAAATAGATTTCTGGATATTACACTTCTTAAACAACTGAGCCTTGTTGGTTTTATTGTTCTTAAGTTTAGGCTTTAGCAGATTGGAAGTAATGGATATCGTAGTTCTAGTTTGTCTAGAAAGTAGTCGTTGAGCAAGTGAGCCAAGAATATCGTCACGGATATGTTTCTGAGATTAAGTAAATTCAAGAACACATCAGTATTCTCATATTTTGACCTTTCAAGTAATTACTTTGCAGTCTGTACTGCACATTATGCTAGACCATAGGACTGAGGATATTCAGGACTACTAGTGACATGTACAAAGTCCCATTCTTTTGCAAATTTTGAAACAACTGGCTAGTAAATTGAGTACCATTATCAGAAAGAACTTTGTGTGGACTACCATGAGCTGAGAAATGACATTTCAACTTAGTAATAAGAGCAGTGGATGTTAGGTTAGGTAGTAGATCAATCTCAAACCAATTTGAATAAGAGTGTACCAAAACTAAATAGTGTTGATTGTTCCACTCAAATATATCAGTTGTAATGACTGACCAAGGTAGTTCAGGAACTGGACTTAGCTGAAGTAGTTCTCTTTGCAAATGCAATCTAGTACTACTGCATACTGAACAAGAGGAAAGTACTTTATCAATGTCTTGTGGTAATGAAGGCCAAAACATTAATTTTCTAGATCCTTTCTTAGTGGATGTGGATCCTGGGTGATCACAATGCAAAATCTGGATATACTGTTGTTGTAAGGAAGCAGGAACAAAACTTTTAGGACCTTTGAAAATAATGCCATCTTCTATCACCAATTCATCCCTGTAAGGAAAGTAGGTTTGTACTTCAGGTGGTACACTAGATTGCTTTGATGGCCATCCAACATTAATGTAGTGATTGAGCTTCTGTAAAACTTGATCAGTCTAAGTTTGATCTCTTAACTATGTCAAGAATCTAAATGGCAATGCTCAGATCTGCTCTGAGCTAAAACAGAATGGCATTAAATATACTGATCCCAAGGATATTGCCAATATCCTGGCAGATCAATTCAGTGCCAACTTCACCCCCCTCTCACCCCCTAAATGGCCCATCTCAATACCGGAAGATTGCCAAATTCCAGTAATAACGTCCACACAGGTAAAAAACGCACTCTCCAAAGCTAAGAATACAGCATCCATGGGACCAGATGACATCCCGGGCTGTGTACTACATGAACTACAATATGAACTGACACCTCACCTAAGTGTCATGTTTAATCATAGCCTCACCTCAGGTTTCGTGCCCACTGAGTGGCGCACAGCTACAGTTATCCCACTCCACAAGGGGGGATCCACCTTGGATCCCGGAAACTACCGTCCCATCAGTCTGACAAGCCTTATCTGCAAGGTCATGGAGCACATTATCATGGAACTTATAAACAAAGACATTAGCAACCTTCAAACACTGGACCCCATCCAGTTTGGGTTCGTGAAGGGCCGATCTTGTCTCCTGAACTTGATTGACTTCTTCGAATCAGTCTCCAGAGCCATGGACAAGGGTAAGGTGGTCCACACAGCCTATCTAGACCTTGCCAAGGCCTTTGACACCATCCCCTACTCTGGAATCATAGATAAACTTACTAAGCTGGGCATTAATCCCTACGTCACCCAATGGGTTGCTAACTGGCTTACTGATAGAACCCACACTGTAAAAGCAGCTGACTCCAAATCCAGCTCCAGACAAGTGACAAGTGGAGTACCTCAGAGTTCAGTCCTGGGACCGCTCTTGTTTGGCATCTACTTCTCTGAGGTACAGGCCAACACTAAGGGACTCTGGATAACAAAGTTTGCAGATGACTGCAAACTGGGAGCCATTATTGAATCCCCAAATGATGTGGATACTCTACAAAAGGGCCTTACAGAAACAGATGCTTGGTGCCAGAGCCATGGGCTCAAGCTCAATGCCAAGAAATGTATAGTTATCCCCTTTGGGAAAAAACATGTAAACGTGAATTACCATATAGGTGGCAGTACACTAAACACCGAAAGTTTGATAAGAGACTTAGGGACACAGGTGGACAGTGGTCTCACCTTCAATAACCACATCGCCACAACAGTCAGGAAATCCTTCTATGTGGCACACCTCTTCACTAAGGGCTTTTCATCCAGAAAAAAGGAGGTCATTGTCCCACTGTACTCATCCCTCATTAGACCCATTATAGAACACAATGCCCCATTTGGTATGTACCTCTCAAGACATCTGCAACGACTGGAAAGGCCACAGAAATACCTCACTAAAAGAATCACAGGCCTAAAGCAGATGCCCTACGCTGACCGCCTTAAAAAACTCCAGCTATACTCTGTCGCATATCGTCTACTCAGAGGTGATCTTTGCTTAACATACAAGGCCATGTCAAACCCAGAGCTGTTGGACATGCTACACTTAAAGAAATCCCATTCCCTCAGAGCCACATGCTCCAAGGATCTAAATATTGTCATCACAATAAACAAAACATGCTGGAGGGATAGGTTCCTGACCCAGAGACTCCCCAGACTCTGGAATAGATTGCTCATACATATCAAGCAGAGAGCCTCTTTGGTCCTCTTCAAAAGGAACCTTGACGATTGGATGGGAGAAAGGAAATTCACCCCGGGGATCACGTCAGTCGCCCTGCTAGACAGGGGTCCAGGGAAGTAAATAGTGTGGGAAGAAATAGCCAGGGAATTTTTATGGCTAGGCTTGTATAGGCCCTAGGGCTGATAGCCTAGTACCAACCTATGAACCTATGAACCTATGAACTCATCAAGTCTAGTGGTGGAAGAATTATACATTGACATCAAATCAAAGTCAAAATTCTCTGTAGTATTTCTGGGTGATCTGGATAAGGTATCAGTCAGATAAAGGAATTTGCCTTTTGTGTAAACCATTTTGAAATTGTACTTTTGCAATTTGAGCATCAGTCTCTGTAAATTTCTGTAACAGTAAATTATAGACCCATCAGCCTAACTAGCCTGATCTGCAAAGCCATGGAATGGATTATCATGGACCTCATTAACAAGGATGCTGGCAACATCCAAACACTCGATACCACACAGTTTGGCTTTGTCAAAGGGAGGTCATGTCTGTTAAATGTGGTCAACTATTTTGAGACAGTCACCAAAACTATGGATGAGGGGAAGATGGTGCACACCTTCTACCTTGACCTGGCCAAAGCCTTCGACACTATTCCCAACTCAGGCATAATAGATAAAATCTCTCAACTAGGCATCAATCCATATGTTACCAGATGGGTAGCTAACTGGTTTACTGATAGAACCCACCTAGTCAATATAGGGAAAGCCACCTCAAGCAGTAGACCAGTATCGAGTGGCATACCCCAGGGTTTCATCTTGGGGCCTCTGCTATTTGGGATATACTTTTCTGAGGTGCAGGCCAAAACCTGTGGGCTATGTCTGACCAAGTTTGTGGATGACTGCAAGCTGGGCACTGTCATCAATTTCCGTAGTGACATGGACATCTTCTAAGAAAGTCTCACCCAAACAAATGACTGTTTCCAGAAACATGGCATCAAGCTGAATACAAAAAAATGCATCATCATCTCCTTTGAGGAGAGTGACGTTCCCACAAATTATCACATTAATAACAACATCTTAAGCACTCATTCAGTCATGAGGGATTTGGGCACCCGGATTGATAGCAACTTGAGTTTTGACTACCATGTTGCTTCCATTGTACAGAAAGCTTTCTACATGGCCCACCACATACATAATGGTATCTCATCCAGGGACAAGGAGGTCATAACATCCCTGTATTCTTACCTTGTAAGGCCCATTATTGACTACAATAACCCGTTCAGCATATGCCTTGCAAACCATATGTAGCAACTAGAGAGACCACAGAGGTTCCTCACCAGGAGAATCCAGGGCCTCAAAAATCTACCATGCACAGATAGGCTAAAAGCCCTATCCCTGTACTCACTTTCATACAGATTCCTCAGAGGTGACCTCTGTCTGGCATACAAGGTGATCTCAGACCCTGCCTAGATGGGACTGCTGCTGCATATCCTCAAGTCAAGCTCCACTCCACTAACCTGCATGCATGACCTAAATCTGGTCTTTGACATCAATAGGACTTATTTGCAGGACAGACTTGTGTCCCAGAATATCCCCCATCTGTGGAATATACTCCCTCTCTATGTCAGAGTACCTCTTTACCCCTTTTTAGAGGCAAACTGGATGGGAAATAGAAATTACATCTATTGGGTGCTGATTTGTGTAAAAATGGGCTAAACTCTTTGCTAGGCTTATAAGGGCTTCAGGGCCAATAGCCTAGTAACTTCATATAATCCTATGATCTCGCTGGAGCGGAATGCATAGGCTTCTTTAAAATACTAACTAGAGGTTGATGGTCAGTTTCAATCTGTATAGCTCTACCATAAATATAACCATGAAACTTTGAACATGCAAATACTATTGCCAAAACCTCTTTCTCAATCTAAGTATACTGCATCTCAGTTTGGGTAAGTGTTCTAGATGCATAGGCTACTGGTCTGCCTTCTTGAAGTATGACTATGCCAAGAACAAATTTTGAAACATCACAGGAAAGAGTAACTGGTTTGCTCATGTCGTAGTGTCTTAATGTAGGTGGGGTGGCAATTTTTTGAATAAGGTCTTTAAATGCCTTCTGATGCTGTTCCAGCCCTGACCATGCAACAGTTCTGTGCATTAGCTCTCTTAAATGTGCTGTCAACTCACTGAAGTTGGGTATAAACTTGCCTAAATAGTTGATCATGTCCGGAAAATGTTGTAGCACTTGTACATTATCTGGTGCTGACATTTCAAGAATAGCAGTTTGCTTTGTCAGGTCTGGTCTCAAGCCTCTACTTGTGAACAAATGACCAATGTAGGTAACTTCTGGAAGTCTGACTTTACACTTCAGAGGACTGAGATTCAAGTTTACTTCACGTGCTCTATATAGAACTTTCTTTAGGTTTCTGTCATGCTCTGCATCACCATTGCCTCCAACCAATAAATCATCTACTATTATGGCAGAAGGATAACCCAAAATAATTTGCTCCATTGCACGCTGAAAGACTTCAATTGCAGAATTTATTCCAAATGGTATCCTTAGGAATCTGTATCTGCCAAATGGAGTACCAAAAGTAGTTAGAAATGAAGATTTGTGATCAAGCATTGCTTGCAAAATGAACTCTTTACATCCAAGACAGAGAAAACAGTGGCATTCGGTATTAGAGCTGCAACTTCTTTGACTGTGCACATCAGATGATACAGTCTCTTCAATGCTTTGTTCAGATCTCTTTGGTCAATACATATTCTGATTTTTGTCTGAGCCTTTATTGTGAGTTGCTACCATGGATGATACCCATTCAGTTGGTTCAGTGATTGAACAAATCACACCTTGTTGCACCATTTTATCCAACTAAGCTTTAACTTTATCCTGCACAGCTATCAGAACTCTTCTTGCTGGTCTGACTACTGGAGTGACCTTGAGGTCTAACTTCATGGAAAACACAATAAAAAATTTGTCTAACTTGTCATTGAAAACATCAGCATATTCTGAGAAAATGGCTTCTGAAAAATTAGAACTTGGAAATGCACTTACATGATGAACTTCTTTAGCAACAGAAAGCAGATTCATTCTCAAACTGTCTTTGAGATGCAGTAAAGATTGCACTGGCCTTTGGACTAGATAAAATAACAAGTTGTAACAGTTCTTGGCCAAATAACATGAAAGCATCACTGAACCTTTGGTTTGAATTTCTTCACCTCCACAAACAAGTATCACACTACTGGCTACATTGAATTGTTCATTGTTCTCACTTTAGCAAATGCATCTGTTGATATAACATTACACTTTGAAACAGTGTCTACTTAAGCTCTGTGGATTTTCCATTAATCTGGACTGTACAAAATACTTTGCTCCTTGTTGATAAATTCACTGCATCAACTCTTTCATCAAGCACAGATACACCATCCACATAGAAAGCTGACTGCTTTGGCTCTACTTGATCAACTTGCTTTTTTGTGTGACCTTTCTTAACAACTGTGTGAGACTTACTTGATTTACAAAACTTTTGGAAATGGTTCCATGTTTCAAACTTATGGCATTGCTGACCAAATTCTAATCACGTCTCTCTTTTAGACTCATGATTTGCACCACAATTGTGACAGTTAATAAAGTTAGACTTGGGTTTTTCTTATTCTTGCTTATACAATCGTTACCTCTGATTCTTTTCTGGCTTGGTTTGTGCTCATTTCTCTAAGTTTTATCTTCACTATCATCTCTTCACCTCGTGGCTCTGGATTTTATTCTCTTCCATCCCGGTTCTGACACCATGTCACTCTCCCTTTTAGAATTTTCTGGAAAGCTATGCATCTTCCTTGGAAACCCTGTAGCTGATGTACTTTTGCCAGGTATTGCATGCTGTCTACATTTGCTCTAGAGCCAACTGAAACTATACTCTTGTCACCTGAAAGCATACTTGTGTATTTTTCTGTCACCTCATGGATCTGACAATCTCTATGACTTTGCTTAACGTTAAATCACTGTCACAAAGTAAAATCTTTCTCACGGCAGCACTGTTAATACCACATGCAAGTCTGTCCTTTTTCAGCTCATTTTGTAAGTCACCAAACTGACACGTTTTAGCTCTGTTTTTCAGGTCAGTTATATAAGCTACAAATGTTTCCCTTGGTTTTTGATCTCTCATGTAAAACAAATGCCTCTCTAGTGTAATATTTGCCTGGGTGTTAAATATTTCTCTGAAGTTGCATTTAAAACACTCAGGGTCTTCCCTTGATTCAGCTTGTACAACAATATGATGGTTTTCACCTTCTCCCTCATGCATTGCAGGTGCATACACAAATAAACACTTTCTTTCTATGGCCTCTGACCCAGCTAAGTTTAGCAAAATGAATACCCTGGTGCATGAATCCCTATCTGCATAAGCTGCTTGTATAAAATATTGTACTCTTGCTCAAATATTCTAAAATTCTCTGCAATATTCTCATCAAATATGAGTGGTAGGGGCTTTCGAAATCCATCTGCCATATTAACACATACCAGTGAAGGGTTTGCAAATAAGCACAAACATATACACATGCACATATGCCAGAAACGTATGCCAGTATTTGTAACTTTGTCCAATGCCTTTGTGTTTCTGGATTTATACTTTTTGGGATTTTTGAAATAGCACTAATAAACTCGTAGTACCTCTGAATAACTGGACTTTGTGAAAGAAAACTTTTCAGGCACTTTAATACTCCTGCAATATCATTTCAAAGGCTAAATGCTAAAGTAATTTATCATCATTTTAAGAAACATCTCAAACAATTTCACAATGCAAATGAGTGACTCTTTGGCATCATAATAATTTTTTAATGTCATTTTTTTTTTGCAAGAAATCACCTCATCACTGTAAGAAACATATCAAATAACTGCACAATGCAAATAAACTGGACCACTCTTAACCAAAACTCAGTAACTTTTCAAAGTACTTGCACTTTGCAAATAATTGCATACAGCACACTGAAATGTCCACAGAATGATGATACCTTGCTAGGCAAGTCTCTACATTGCAAGAAACACTCTGTAGTGGGGACACTTTGTGAATAGACATGCCGAGCACAGGAAACTTTTCAAAATGGCTATATTTTGACCATATTTCAAGAAATAGTTGCACTTTGCACACAGTAAACGTTGCAAAATACATGCACACAGTGTAAGCACCTTTACACATTTTCAGACACTTTGAGTAACATTAGTTATGCCCTTGATATAATACAAAGCTGTAGTTATGCCAAAACATAGCACTTTGTCAAAACACATGCAGTCACCTTGCTGTATTTCTCCTTAATGTGCCCTTTTTGTCCTTATTATATTTGTTTTGCTTGTTTAAGCCCTTTTTATGCCCACTGTAGTTTTCTTGCTCTCATTTTACTCTAAATATGCCCAGTTTTGCTTGAAACACACTTGTTTTGCTTTATATATATTCTTTTTATCTTTAAACATGCTTGTTTAGCTTTACTGTTAATCGTTTCATCAAATACATTTATTTTAAACATTTCCTTTTAGTTAACAAACATTATGTGCCTTCCGCTTGCTTAATAGTGCAGTTTGTGCCTTTGTAATGCCTTTTTTTGTCTTTTCTATCAAGTAAACAGTTTGTGTTACTTCTCGTTACCTCTGATTCTTTTCTGGCTCGGTTTGTGCTCATTTCTCTAAGTTTTACCTTCACTGTCATCTCTTCACCTCATGGCTCTGGATTTTATTCTCTTCCATCTTGGTTCTGACACCATGTCACTCTCCCATTCTGGAAACAATAGAAGAGTCTTCATGGGTTCTGTTCAAACAGATTTGTTATAATACAAACACATTATTATTTAAGGTTACTTATTTCAAATTATGTACAAACTGACAACTGCGTTCATGCATGCTATCACTGTGACTGCTCTTACAAAATGGCCTGATGGAGGGCACGTGTCTGGAGTTTTATATGTGCACGTACAGTCTTGACACTCTTCTTAAAGATACAGTGCATGTCACTTGCACTCCAATCTACACATATACAGATAACACAGGACATACTGCTGTTTACATCTCCTGTGCAAATATATTTACATCATCCCACATGATAGTATATATTTGTGACTCTCACACAAGGTTAAATGTCATGGAGATCAACAGTTACAATGTAAATGTGATGAGCCCTCTTTACCCCAGGGAAGTAACAAAGGAGTCTCAATTCTCACCACTATCTCCAGTAAGGGACTGTCACTAAAAGCAAGGATAGAAATACAGGATTACTCCTAAAAGTGCAATGGGAACATGTTCCAAACCTGGGACTGGACTATATGCTTCACTCCAGTTCCCCAAATGAGTCTCCACATTAGTCACTGTAGAACACTGTGTACCAGTTCTAGGTATCTGACACACTCACTTTTAAATGTCTAATATTTGCATATACACACACTCTTGGGAAAGAATAATACAGATTTACCTGCTTTGCTTCTTTGCCCAAATTACAAGGTAATGGCTGCCACCAGTCAAGTACCACAATACCCTTCAAAAGGGGTGTTCAATTATATTGGGTAAAGTAGATATGGAAACAAATGGTAACATGTATTCTAAGGATTAAGGCTTTTCAGTGTAGCCCTGGTGTTATCACAATAAGCATAAACACTCTCAAGTTACTAAAAACAATAACTAAATAACCATCCACAATGAGAGGTAGTAAAACATTTAATAATAAATAAAAGTATTTAAAACATGTAAATACTGAATAATGGATTTCAAAACACATCAGTGTTTCACACACAGGAAATATGAAAATAATTCTGTAGGATAGCTCTCACACTGATTTTAGAAATCCTCTAGCTATATAGCAGTAGATCCCTGACTATCTGAAGATAAACTGTCCCTACATAATCTAAATACTTTAGCAAGCCAAGATTATACTCTTACTTCTGCAAAGTAAGATGAGAAATTATGTCCAGACTCCAGGCTGCTGTCTGTCTTCAGTGACTGGAACAACTGCTCACCTGGAAACAATTGGAATACTACTACTGCTGAACTGCTCTGGAAAATAACTACTGGACAATAACTGAACAACTGACTCAGAACCTGTTTTTTATAGCAGATCTTTTTCAAAAGTAACAGGAAACTGCCATGAAAATTCTACTCTTACGTCAGACTTTGAAAAGTAAACAAACAGCTGCAGTGAAGATTCTATTTTCCCAGCCATGGTACATACTGACATCACATCTAGGTCAGCTAACTCTGGTATAACATACATTCAGAATTCTCTTTACAAAGAACATGTACATTTGGTCAGCCAGAAGAACACTGTTTAACACTCAAACATCTTGCATAAATCAGAGTGATAATCAAAAGACACAAACTTATTTACAAAATTATAGCTAGTCATGCTGGCATATATAACACAGGGTAATTTACAGTTATTTACAATTATTTACAAAACGTCAGCTAGTCAGGCTAGCACAGATAACAATATCTAATATACTCACATTTCTCCCCCATTGAAGACTCAAACTAGATTTTTAAGTGTCACTGGAAAATCATTTCTTGAGAAAATGGGGCTGACCAAAAATGTATCAACGTATACCCCTTCTTGACAGTCCACCTGCATTAGTATTATTGATTCCACTCCATTGTTGCACCATCATGTCATATGCTTGCAATCCTATGCTAAACCTCAGGGATTTGGCATTTTGTTTGCTGACTTTATTTAGCAATGTTACAGGGTTATGGTTTGTAACCTCAATGAATTTTCTTCCATATAGGTAAGGCTGAAGTTTCTTCAATGCCCACACTATGGCTAGGCATTCTTTCTCCACAGCTGCATAACATCCATCCCTTGCTTGCAGTCTATGGCTGAGATATACCACGGGATGCTCTTCTCCCTCTGAGGAAAATTGGTTGAGTACAGCCCCCATCCCATAATTAGAAGTGTCTACCTGCACAACAAATTCCTTGGTGCAATCTGGACTGACTAACGCAGGGGGTCCTCCCAACGCTTCTTTAGGTTTTTGGAATGCCTGCTCACAATCTGTGGTTCACACTACCTTATCAGGCCTGTTTTTTCTTGTTAGCTCAATAAGGGGTGCAGGTATTGTACTATAGTTGGACGCAAATTTTCTATAGTACCCTGCTGTTCCTAGGAATACTCTCACCTGCTCTTTGGTAAAAGGGCAAGCCTGAATAACCTCCACTTTGGCAGGTTCTGGTCTAATCTTGCCACTCCCTACTCTATGCCCTAGGTAGGAGACCTCTGCCATACTCACCTGACACTTACAATGACTCTTCAATGCCAGGCAAAGGCATAAGCAGAGTCTTGACCTTGTCTCCTACTTTGCCTACCTTTTGACACTGCTTTAGGCCCTGTAGTACCTTGTTACTTCCTCTGCAATCCCAGGCAAATACAAATTCTGCATAATGTGTCTCTTAGTATGCTTTATGCTCATATGACCTGCAAAAGTAATGTCATGGACTATGGCTAGAAGTGCAGATGGTAGGCTCTGGGCACTGCCAACTACTGTATCACCTTAACTTCTAGCTCTCCCTCAGGGGTCCACTCTCTGTACAGTAATCATTTGTTCCAGTACATAGACTCCTTCTTTCCTTGAGCATCAGGTGCTTCCTTAGCTACCTCTCTCAAGTCTCATGAAGTAGGATCTGAAAGTTGAGCCTGTCTCAACTCTGTCTTTGTAACCTCTCCCAGCTTCCCTTCCACAGGAAGACTAGTATCTTCTGACAACGGTGCTTCCCTGTCAGCCTGGATGCTACCACTCACCTCTGTCCTTTCACTCACCATGTCCATGGGAATACCAACACCTACCAGCAGCTGTGTTCACCTTTAGGCTCACTGCTGCATGGTAGATCCCTCCCTGAAGTAACCACATCACCAGCCCCAGTTTCAGGCACAGGATCTTTCTGAGTCTCCCCCAGGCTACCAGACCTACATGGCTGTCTCCAAGCTTGACTGGATGCAATTGCATGCACACAAGGTACTACATTTTCAAAATCATTCGCTGTTAAGACATCTGCAGGGATATCCTGAAACACACATATCTGGTTGTTCCCATTTCCACCCTCCCAGTCAAGGTGAACCCTAGCCAAGGGTATTTGGAATGGGATCACTCCTAGAGCTCTAACTGGTGTGGACTGCCAAAGAAAGTACTGCTCCTTCTTAACCACTGTATGCCTCATAATGGTTATATCAGAAGCTGTGTCCCTCTTAGCAGTGGCCTGCCTTTCATCCACTAAGATAGGATATAAATGTTAGTGATAATTGGGCACCTCTGTTGTTTCCAGACAACTTACCACTGGCATTTTGTCATTCCAACTTGATGGCTCCCTCGTCTTTTGTTTCTCACCTTGCTTCAATGGACATTTGTATGCTACATGGCCCCTCTGATTTTATTTGAAACATCTAATCCCTGATCTTGACTGTGTGCTTGAACTAGTGGCTTCCCCTGCTGCTGTGAACTCTGTTGAAGTGTATTAGGCTGCCCCCATGGGTTCTCTTATGTCCATGTAAAGCACTGGGTATCCCTTTCTTATGCAGTGGTGTCCTGATTGCCAAGTAGAGATCCCCTTTTCTCCCCAACTCATTTTTAGAGTTACACTCTCAGTCTGCTGACCAGATCCTCATGTCCTCAAGGACAGTGCTGAGAGCTTGTTCCCTCACCAAAAAGTCTGCAAGTCCTTCAAAAGTGGTGACCTGACACCCACTCACCCACCTGTGAAAGTAAGCACTTAAATCAGCAATGTAATCACATGCACTTTCATCTGCCTTGTGTCTATGTTCACAAAACTTATTTCTATACATTTCAGGGGTTAATTTAAAAGACTCTAGTAAACATTGTTTTACACTATTGTAATTCAATCAATCAATGCCAGATAGTTTAGCAATTGCATTAACAGCTCTACCATGGAGTAAGGGGCTCAGGATCCATACCCAGAGCCCTGGGTCAACATTATACTGTATACAGATCATCTCAAATATCTAGATAAAACTATCAAAGTCATCTTCCTCCCTGCACTGAGGAAAAAGTTTATTGACATTTATGGCTTCTGGGGTTCAGTCATTCCCTTCCCCATTAACACCATGACATGGTAGAATGGTTAGAAGCTCTTTTTTGTGCTGTTTCTGCCTGTCATTTTCTTCAGCTTCCATCTCCAAACACCTGCTCTCCAGTTCCTTTTTATGCTGATGCTGCTTCTCACTCTCCTCACCTTTCAGACATTGCAGTCTCTCTACGGTCACCAGTTCATGTTGATGCTGCTTCTCCTTCTCCCTCTCCTCAGCCTCAAAACATCACAGTTCCTATTGACACTGCTTCTCTTCAGCCTCCAGTTTGGGTCTTTTCAATTCCAGATGGATTTTTAAGTCCTCTGAGGAAATGGTAAGTTGTCTTGTATCGGAAGGCTGCATATCCCCAATGCCAAACTCAATATTCTCCAAACTGCTGGTCTGCTGTGACTAAGGCTGAGATAATTGTTTCCTTAGTCAGATTGACATGCCCTAGTCCTTTGGTTTCACCCACCTTGGCCAACTGGTTCCTTGTCAGCTTGCTATAATCCTTTGCTGACATCTTTGCCCACTGTCCCTGACTAAACTGACTAAAAATGAATAAAACTGTTGTGACAGTGAAACTCTGTATGTTTATCTTGTGGATGTCAAGAGTGTACACCTCACTGATAGCTATCCACAGGCTACTAAAGCTCAATTAAAATTCTACACCACTGCCACTAATATGTGATGAGCTCTCTTTACCCCAGATCAGTAACTAAGGAGTCTCAATCCTCACCACTGTCTCCAGTAAAGGATTGTTACTAAAAGCAGGGAAAGAAATACACAATTTCCCCTAAGAGTACACTGGGAACAAGTTCCAAACCTGGACTGGACTATATGCTTCACTGCAGGTCCCCAAATGAGTCTCCACACTAATCACTGCAGAACAATGTGTCCCAGTTCTAGGTATCTGACACACTTGCTCTTAAATGTCTGATATTCACATATGCACGCAGTCTTAGGAAAGACTAACACAGATTTACCTGCTGTGCTTTGCCCAAATTACAAGGTAATGGCTGTCATCAGTCAAATACCACAATACCCTTCAAAAGGATGTTAAATTATATTGGGTAAAATAGATATGGAAACAAATGGTATCATGTATTCCAAGCAGTAAGGCTTTTCAGAGTGGCCCTGGTGGGTTTCACAATAAGCATAAACATTCTTAAGTTATTAAAAAATAATAACTAAGTAACCAACCACAATGAGAGGTAGTAAAACATTTAATAATAAATAAAAGGATTTAAACATGTAAATACTGAATAACAGAGTCCAATAGTCATCAGCATTTCACACACAGGAAATATGAAAATAATTCTGTAGAATAGATCTTACACCAGTTTACAAAACCTTTCTAGCTGTAGATCCCTGACTATCTTGATTAACTGTCCCTATGTAATCTAAATACTTTAGCAAGGCAAGATTACACTCTTACTTCTGCAAGGTAAAATGAGAAATTATGTCTATACTCCAGGCTGCTGTCTGTCCTCAGTGACTGGAACAACTACTGTCCAGGATACAACTGGACTATACTGCTGAACAGCTCTGGAAAACAACTAATGAACAATAACTGAATGACTGACTCAGAACCTACTTGTTATAGCAGATCTTTTTCAAAAGTAACAGTAAGCTACCATGATAATTCTACTCTCAAATCAGACTTTAAAAAGTAAACAAACAGCTGCAGTGAAGATTCTATTCTCCCAGCCCTGGTACACAATAACATCACATCTAGGTCAGCTGACTCTGGTATAACATATATTTAGAATTCTCTTTTCAGTGAACATGTACATTTGATCAGCCAGGAGAACACTGTTTGACATTCAAACATCTTGCATAAATCAGAGTGATAATCAAAAGGCACAAACGTATTTACAAAATAATAGCTAGTCACACTGGTACATGTAACACATGGTAATTTACAATTATTTACAATTATTTACAAAACTTCAGCCAGTCATGCTAACACAGATAACAATATGTAATATCCTCACAATAAACATCACTAACATGCTCACTGGAGAGGAAGTTTAGCAAGGATGGTATATGCAATAGGGGGGGTTTGTGCATGTTGTGAAGATCTGCAAAATGATTTGCTTGAATATGACTGAAATGTCAGCATACCTCTCAACCAGTCATGGAGACATAGCAATACACTCATGAACAACTGTTGACAGCAACAGACACAATCAAGGACAATTTTAAAATATTAACATTAATCTGTGATATTGCCAGAATATGTGAGTTTAAGTTGTTATACATGTTCTGCTGGAACAGATGTCTACTACTGTAATGACTGCCTGTATTCTATAAGGGGAATTCAACATCCCTTTTCCAAAAATAAACTGTCTTTGGTGGGGTTAAGTGGGACAGAGTTAAACCTGGAATTGAATTTGGGGCAATCCTGGCCAGTTGAGCAGTTTACATGACAAGTATGCCACAAGCCACAAGTGCAAGAATAAAACCCATGCTATCAATATTGTCAATGATCTCTGTATTTACTGGGTGAAACAGGGAAAGATGTATCACATGTGCATCTTGTACAACACCTTGAAGAGAAGTCTGCACTGTCAATTCCTAATAGATATGCATACCAAAGAATAGTTTTGTATGGGCAACAAAATATGTGGAAGCGCACTGTGCCAAATGTAATACACTTGAATTACCTATTCTTAGTTGACACTGGTATCAACCATAAGGATAACAGACACAAATGACACCCTATTATGAGAGAATTCTGTACACACAACTGTGTATTGCATGCATCTGACACATGTAATAGCAATGGATAATGTCTGAAGCAGCTGCAATTGATGTGTGAACTAAGAAGTGATGCTTTATAATGAATGGTACAGCAGTATGTGAGAATGATGCCAATGCATCAGCTAAGCCCATGTGCACAGAAACTACAGCAGTGCAAAGTCTAGCATCAATGAACAAGGAAGCTGTCACTGTGATATTGTACACATACCAAACAATACATGGAACACAACCTATAAACACATGTCAGACCTCAAGACATGTGCCATGCAGTCACTGTCCCTGACATTACCAGTGATAATGTTTTACTGCCATGAAATTCTGTTATGCTTGCATATGTGTTCATGCAAAATATTGAGTAGTAATACTGATGTGCTGTACTGTTACATCCATGATGCTGTACAGTCACACTGTAGGTGCATCTAATATACAATTGGACTTCATAAGTTCATAGGAGAGTCCTAGGCTAATGTTCCAAGATCACATAACAGCCTAACCATATTTAACATGAATTTCACAATTTAAAATAAGCTAGGCGAACAAACTTCACACAGCTATGAGCTTATGTTATGTGATCTAAAAACAACTGCCTTTACCATGAGGGATATGGGAATAGCATCAGAAGTACAATTGCCATTAACCATCCATTGATGTCAGATGCACTTGAATAGGGTGAGGAAAGGTCTTTGCTTTACATGAGTGTCGAGCTTGTTTTAGAGAAGGTGAATAGTCAGAAAGATGTTTCTATCTCTCCAATTTTATTTATTATGTCATAGGCTAGGTTAACATCCTTGGAACAAGTGACCCTTGTGCAGTTTGTTTTACCAATGTGTAACATTTCCATCAGGGCTAGATTAATAACTGCACTGTAGAACAGACACAAATTGGCCCTTTGTGGTCTGTAAGGGCCAAAATACACTGATATGGCTTTCGGTCCTTCCCCATAGAACTTTTCTGTTACTCCCCGTATCTTCCTTGTGCAAAAGCTGTGGTATTGCTCCAGCTGTTGCAAATGTGTGGTGAGTTACATGCAAAAGGATGCATTGTTCTCAATTACTGGTGTAACTAGGGTCAAGTACAATGTAATTAAAACATCCTTTGATCTGGATGACATGTCCATACTTATGAGTTATGCCACATGTAAGATTTATCAACACTGTGGACACGGTCAAACTTCTGATTGCTATCTTCCTGAGTAGCCAGATCATGTACCACTGCGTCTGCTCAAAGGGATGTGCTGTCTGTATTTTAATTAACTTGGGCATTTACTTTCCAAAAGGGAATAATTATTCTTTTTCCACTTAGTGTGTCTCCTTGCCTAGGGCACTGATCATTTATGTGCATTAATTATTTCTGCAGTGTATCAATACCATTATTAGATTCAAAGTTGTCTACAATTTGCAGTCATCTCCAAAGTTTGTTGGACAAAGGCTGCCTTAGTTTGCCTTGACTTCTGTGAATTAAATAGCAAACAGGAAAGGGCCTAGTATAGAACCCTGTGGTACTGCACTGGTCACTGGCCTTTTGATACAGTTGAATTGAAACACTTTGACAGCATGTGTCCTGTTGGTGATCCATTCAGGTACCCACATGGTGATATAGTGATGTATGGCCTGTTGAGATAGTTTCTCTGTAATACCTGATTGTGGAATTGTGTCAAATGCATAGACCAGGTCAAGTTAGGTGGGATGCACATTCTTTCCCTCATCCATGGCCTTGGAGACCTTCTGGAAGAAGTCAACCAGATTTAACCAACATGATCTAGCCTTAACAAATGAAAATGGGTCGGTTACGCATGTTCTTGTTGATAAGGTCCATGATGTTTCTTTTCCATTCTCTTACAGATGAGGCTAGTCAGGCTTATAGGTCTGTAACTTTTTGTGCTGGGTGATGGTCTCTCCTTGTTCAGACTGATGACAATTGCTGTTCACCATTCTACCCTAAAATAGCCTGTCTGGTTGCTGTGGCTAAGTAGGGATTCAACTGTATCTGATAGGTCATGTTTTAATTTATTGATAAGTCAACCTGGGATGTTGTTAGGGCTCATTGATGCTGTGTTTTTAACCTTAGAGAGCACACAAATGAGCAGCTTTCTTGAGAAAATATGCTGAGTAATGTTTGTGTGTATACTTTGAGTGACAACCATTGGGGACAGTGGGGTGAAACTTGATCCAAATCTGTCAGCTAGAAGTTTGTCTATTGCCTCTGGTTGGGTATTGGTGGTGCCATCCACAGCCATCTTTGCACATAGCTGTGTATTCCCCTTAAGATTTTATACTTATTAAAAAAAAAGAGATTTGTGACAGGGTATGAATCACATGACACATAGTGGAACTGTTAACACAGTCGTACAACCTATTTCACATCACTGCATCACTTACACATCATATGCCTATATATTTATCATTGGAAAGGTATGTGTGTGAGGGCTGTGATACTATATATGGGTATATTACATATGAGGTGGATGTGTTTCATGAAGAAAATTAATGACACAGATGCTGACAGTCACACAATGCTGCTGGGCAACACCTGAATAATCTTTGTTACTCGCAACACAATCATGCATACAATGAATTCTCCAAAGTTGCAACTGAAATCTGAACTGATTATATGTTTGTGTATATGCCAGCATTATAATATGTGAATGAAACAAGGCATATATGCCCATGTAATTAGTATGATGTAAAATTGCTGTATGTCACATACCCTTTCATGATGGAAGATATATACATGCACACATTTGACATACTGCAAGTGTCATTGTGATGGTTGAATGAGAAATGTGTAGAATATTAATATACTCCACTACAAGAAAACATGCCTTACTAAGGCAACAATATACATAGTATCATCCCATGTCAGCGGTCCTCAGGAGGTATATTACTACAGCTGTTATGGAAGAAACATGTAATCAAATGTCAGCAGTGGACAGCAATATATTAACTCAAATCACATATTAGAATATACTGTTGTAGGACTACCCATCCAAACCTCAACATGACACATTTATTTGTTTATTTGTTTATTTAATTATTTATTTATTTATTTGACCTTTGTTGACTGGGATAGTCCGACTGAGCTGGAGCCCTTTTTCTGTGGAGGCCCAGGGAGAAACGCTCCACAGTACAGATTAACCAAATATAGCAATTCACAGTGCAAATTATACCAATAGAAAGTTCACAGTACAAAATATGCTAGTAAAATAATTAATAGGAGTAAGGTACAATATAATAAACAAAATAAAAACTATACACAGCAAGTTAGACTGAATTACTCATTGCAGGGCAAGTACACAAGTACAAGATCTCAGAAGATGAGGAAATTAAAGTAAGTAGCAAGTATTAGGGAGGTAGAAAGCACAAAGTAGCAAAAATAAAGAAGAATTGTTATTGGTGGTCTAGTATGAGAGAAATAGCAGTTACTTAGATAAGTTACAGTGTGAGTGGAAATGAGAGAGAAAGGGTAGAAGAGAGAAAGGAAATAAATGTCAGATTACAGGGGGCAGAAGCTTGAGAGGTGTGGAAAGCAGTATTAGATTGTTGTACATGACTGCAACATTGACATGTGCAATCTTCATAGGGTCATAGGACATTACTAGGCTAATGGTCAACATCATATAAAATCATATGTATTACTATAGCCAAATTGTTATATCTATATGATGGAAGATAGACGGGGAAATGTGCATATGTGTGTATGTGTTTGATTGTATTATATTCGGCCTCTATCCATATGTGACATGTGCACCACCTCATGACAACATTTGCAATCAACCATACAGTGGTCTGCAGATGGCTTGCAGAGGATCATGGAAGGACTGTGCTTCATGATGTGTGTACACATCTTTCAGATGATGACATCCTCAGTGTTATGCAGAAAATATGTTATCTGGGCAGAGGAAAAATGAGGATGTTGGATTCATGGGGCTAAGGTTCTCCTGAGTGGGAGTCAAATGAAAAGATATTCAAAAGATTATATACTGACAGTAATTTATCACCAACTACACACACAGCAGTTGACTGAGATCATATTTAAACATGAACCCTGTGTAGATATAAAACTGGATTCCATACAACGCAACACTAGCACCACCATGGATGTCTGACTTTACATTGTCACAGTGCACATTATAGAGGATGACATCATCATTGTATGCTGGGAAGATGATGTTGGGAGGAGTGTCTGATATAGCTGTGGTCTCACATGCCATTCTAAAATTGCCTCCACACTGATAGTTGACTGAACACACACACACACACACACACACACACACACACACACACACACACACACACACACACACACACACACACACACACACACACACACACACACACACACACACACACACACACATTCCAGCTGACTGCTGTGAGATTAGATCCTCCACTTAAGCTAGAGAGCACAATTGCTAGCTCGCTCTATGACACAAGTCTGACTTTTGCACTTTCTGAATACACTTTAAAGCAAATGACACCATCAGTGTATAGTGAGAAAAAGATATTGATAGGAGTGTCTTACATGCTATTCAAAAATGGTCTCCAGATTGCAGTGAGATTAGAGCCATTACCTACTTAGTTAATCAAGGTAGAGAACACGGTACTTAACCCTAACACCACTGCACAAGTCTGACTTTTATAATGTCAGAGAACATGTTATAACTGATGACATCATCAGTGTATGGTGAGAAGTTGTTGAGAGGGCTGTACAGAATTGCTATGCATTTATGTACCACTATAAAATTTTCTTCTCAGTGAGACTTGAGTGAGGACATTAGGACATAGACTCATGTTCTTCTGACTACACAGACACAGTCAGACATGCAGGCACAGACACACATGTTGACTGTTGTACAGTTTGAACCCCTACTTATCTAGTTAGTCTAGCTGCAAAACATGATACTTAACATTTATGCCATCACAGAAGTCTGATATTTTCATTGTCATAGCAGTCTTTACAGAGGATGAGATCATCATAATGTTTCAGGTAATGTGCACCGTTTGTTATGAGACTTGTGTGCAAAGGCTGGTCATCAGATTTGCTTTTGGGATAGCAATGTGCAAAAATATTTTAAAAGACATCTTGGTAACCAGAACTGAGACATACATGTCCCTGTTTCTCAGTATGTTATTTACATAACACACACACACACACACACACACACACACACACACACACACACACACACACACACACACACACACACTGGAAACAGAAGGACTGCAATTGTTGATGTATGCATGCTAATATTCTGATGAATTGATGTCTACAGTACTAGATTCTTTCTGATGATATCAATGTTGTTTAATCAATGATGACCAAAGGCCATGTCAGCTTAAGCCCATAACAAATATAACAATGCAGTTGTTGACTTGGTCTGCTTCCAGGGTGTTTGTTGCTCCCAGAGTTGTCCTTTCTGAGTGTTATTGGATCGAGAGTGTCTTCCTGATGCCATCTGAACACCTGGCTTTGGAGTGCCTGAAGTGTGACCAACCGCATGCTGCTTGTTTATTTTGCTCATACCTGAATTGAGAATTAAGGTTTCCATAATTTGTTTTGCTTATTACTGAACTGAGATTTAAGGCGTGCATTCCACCTAATTACTTGAGTGCATGCATATGTTGATTTTGCTCTTAGCATTTTTCTGGTGCCTTTGCTGGATTTATTAGCAAATCAAATATTTTGAAACGTGATTTGCACAAGGTATTTACACAGGGGCACTTGTTTTGAGTTGGATAATTAAGCCAAAATGGACTTTGGGTTTTGGCTCTTTCTCATAGTTTTACAATTTGGACACTTGGATTTGGTATTACAAGTTACCCCTAGGTCTCCTCTACTATCCAGGAAAATGTTTTGAAGTGTCCAGGTTGGAAAAGAGTTCATCACTCCATAATCTAAAATAGTTATGAAGTTCAGGAGACCTGATTCAATATTTCTTGCAAGTGAGACTTTTCCCAAATCCATGCAGAGGTCTAAACAGAAAGAGAAAAGCAGCAGTTTCTGTTCAGTACTCCTAGGATATTTTATTTTCAAATCAAAGCATACATTTTCTAGTTTGTATTTGTTGGAAAAGTTGAGGTTTGTGAATATTGTTGATGCAAATAAGAGGGTAGGAAGGAGAAGGGAGGCGGGGAGGTATTTTATTTTACTGTGATCACTTAGCAGATACTTTGATCTGTAAATATAGCCTAGTTTGCGGTGTGTTTTTTTTTTGACTATAGAGTCAATGTACAGATCAAAGTTTAACTTGATATCAATGATGACTCCTAGTAATTTTTTGTTGGTGACATTTTCAATCTCTGTGTTGTTTGAAAAGATAATATTAAGGTCACTGCTGTTTTAATTAATTTTTTTGGGAAGGAATAGGATTATTTTGATTTTACTAGGGTTTAAGAGCAATTGAAATTTATTTACTGTCTATTATCATAGAAAAGACCTGTAAACTTCTTATTGCATTTAAAATAATCTTGTCTAAAACTGAACTCTCATCTTATTGTATTTTGATTTGATGTTTTAGACAGTAATAATTTTTTTAGGATGAGACAATCAATACTAAAGATGGGATATCAAAAAATTTATTTAGGCAGTTTTCTCTAGAGGTGAAACGTTTCCTATTGATGTTTTCTAAGGTGGAAAATCTGGGGCTAAGCAAATTAAAGTTAAGCCACCAGCAAATTCCATTATGGTAGGAAGTTATGATTCCTTGTGCATGTCATTAATGAAAATATTGAAATGTATTGGCCCAAATATGAATCCTTGTGGGACTCCTTTATTGAATGGAAGGAAAGTGGAGTGGGAGTTATTCTATTTTACAAACTGGATGAGATTGCTTGGGTTGTTGGTGAATCAGCTAGTTGAGGGAGTTGTGAGGCCTATAAAATTTAGTCTTTAGAGGAGTAGTAGATGTGAGACCTTGTGGAAGTCTTTTGTAAAGTCCAAGAAAATGGTGGAGACAACATTTCATCAGTAGGTCACTATAACCCTTTTACTGGACACTTTACATAAAGCCTGCCAGGTATTTACCAGCATCTTTGTCACCATGTTGTATACCTTCCACTTTTATTCTCAAAGTCTTACACATCTCCTCATATCTGCTGTCACATTGTTGTTCCCTTCCTTATCACATGCTTTACTCTTTTATCATCTTTGTTCCTCACTCTGCACTTTCTGTAGAATATAATGATTCACTACCTCCATCTTCTGCCATATACAGTGGATATTGTGAAGGACATGGCAAAGGGGGTTCTGGTTCCAGGGCCAGATTTTAAGGCATAACTGCAGTCTATAGTTGAGGTGTGTGGGGACTGAGAAGTAGAGGCATATATGGGTGTTTGAGGCTGTGGTCATGGGTATAATAGATAAATGGGGAGCTGTATCATGTATCAGTCATGGCATATGAACAAGCGCATGAGGGGGAGTCTCCATACATATGGTCATCCCACAGAATGCCACACACAAACAATGTCATGTGTTACCTACATATGTACATGTACTAACACAGTAGGGACATGGGAATGAGATAATGCATAGACAAGTTTAATACCTATAAGAATAAAGTGCTACTGCAGATCCTCTGCACAAATGTCATGTATCTCCTGAGCAAAGGTGTCACTGGCAAGCAATACTGGAACCAGATTGTCAGAGAGTATTGCAAGACATGAATGCTACAGATACCCATAATAAAACCATGCAACAGGTTTGAAGGAAATATACTGTAAGAATATGACTTTGTGACAGACAGGTCCACCACATAGGTTGAACCACCCACATAGAAGCATATCATAGGATTATAGGAGGTTACTAGGTGTATGGCCCTGGGGGCCTTACAAGCCTAGCCAAGAGTTTATCCCCAAAAAGAAACTTCAGTCAGCACCCGTCTCCCCTGTTAATGAGGAACACAGGTGGAACCCCTGGGACAAAGTTGTGGTTTCCTATCCACTCATCAAGGTTGTGCCTGAAGGGAGTCACTGAGGTACTCTATTTGACGTGTATCCAGTTCTTGCTGGAGATGTTGCAGAATACAGCCTGGGATACTATCAGGTCCCATGGAAGCTGTGTCCTTTACCTTGGGTAGGGCCTTTACACTTGATCTACCAAGATGTGAGGTGCAGAACAAGTATCAGGGATTTTGAAAGGGCCTTGGGGGGGCAGGCAGGTGAAGTTTGCTCTGAACCTATCTGCTAGCATCACTGAGGATAAGGAGTTTTTGGTTTCTCTTAACCTCTAGGAAATGACTCCACATGTCCAGGGGTGGCTTATATGTGAGAGCTAGACTTCCATAAAGCATCTGTGTGTTAGGTGTGGATGAACAAGGGTACCTATTTTCAGTACAGAACACAATAGCACACTTCAATGCATCTGAAGGGAACCACCTAGATATCTGTCTTTCCAGACACTACAGATCTGCAACTGCATCAAGGCAAGGTATGTACATCTTTCCAGGTAAATGCATACTATACAGCTTCTCTATGTGTTTCCTATCAAATGTCTATCTACTTTTCCTTCTCTATCTCACTCTCTAAATTATGACATAATGAATTACATCTCTAGTATTCATTTGTCAAGTTGTGTGTGCATATTGAATGACTCATTTGGGTGGCTAAACAATGTTTTGTGGTTTACAATATTGTCAGTATTGTTAGAAGAAAAGGATATTTTTGTGACTGCCGAAACTGAAACACTCTTGATAATATTGTGAGTAACCCAGAGCAAGAGATCTGTGTGGTTTGTAAACATGTAGGGGTCAGCCAGTAAATACTCTATTGAAGTGAATGACAACCCTAATATAAATGAATGTAAATGAGGGTCAAATTATCATATACTTCTATACAATTATTTATAACTGTTAAAACTCTGCTGTGTTGTGAGTTTCTCTTTTAAGTTCTCTAGGTTTAGCTTTAAGTAACTAGTGCTGTTGACATTTTATTGTTTTTTCATTACTTTTGATATGGTTTTCCCAAGTACTTATAACACAAGCGATTCTGTGTAAGTGCAGAGGCTAGAGCCCTGTCAGTGGTCTAACTGATATTTGTAATGTATGTATATTGCGTTTCTCAAACGGATATAATGATTTAATATGTTTTTTTCCTTCCTTTTAACTGTATTTACCAATGTCATGTCTTTATGTTGGCTTATAATTTCATTTTATTTATTTTATTCTATTTTATTTAAAATGTTGTTCAAAGTACAGTACTGATAAACTTAAACCTTGTTATTGGACAGTCTGATAGTTGCAGTAACCAAGCAAAATGCACATTAAAAGACAAATTAGCAATATGGAAGTAAATTTGGGACTCAGAAACTAAACACTTGTATAGAAACTATAGCATGGATAGCATGGGTCTATATCAGAATCGCGAAAGCTGTCTTTCGCGAATACATGTTCATCGACATATAAATGTCGAAGAACGAGAATAGCAAAGGACAACAACAGCGAAATTGAGAATGCAGAATGGATATTCTTGGCCAGCAGGGTGATCATGGGGATGAGGAAATGAATCCTTTTCCCTACTGTATTACAGTCTCGGAGTTGGTATATTTAAGTAGGGGGGTGTGGGGGGTGCAGGGGACTTGCCCCCTGCAAAAACATTTGAAAAGGTGTTTTAGGTAAGGTTTGTTCAGTTAGGTTTACCTTACCTCTATGGCATTGTTACTTCTGGGAATGCATTTGGCATTCTCATTTTCACTGTTGTTGTCCTTCACTGCTCTTGTTCTTTGACATTTATGTGTCGATGAACATGTATTCGCGAAAGACAGCTTTCACAATTCTAATATAGACCCGGATAGCATTATGTTTACAATACTTCAATCAATGTGCACATGTGCTGAAAAGAAATTCAAGAGTGTTAGATTGCAGGAAGAACCCAACTACTTGGATGGGCTGTGATTACACAAGCACACCCAAGGACATCTACTTAGACCTGATCTGAAAAACTGATCACACTACACCTGGGAAGTAACTATATTCTGCTTTTGCACTTAACTTAGAGTGCTACAGAGATAATTTCAAAATATTTTACTGTGTTTTGTGCCTTAGTAGACTGCTGGGTTTAGAAGTATATTAGCAAGTTAATTTCCAAGTGAGAGAAGGGAAGTTGCTATTGCTAAGGATGAAAATTACTGTTAACCTCAGACAGTGTGTTTTTAATTGGCCTGTGTGCTCTAGCTTGTTTGGTTTCTTTTTTCGATGTCAAAGCTGTATTTGGCTAGGCTGCCACTACATAAGCACACCTGAGGACATCTACTCAGAATTGACCTGAAACCCTGATCCTACTACACCTGGGAAGAACTGTATAGTCTGCCGTGGGCTTGTTCACTGTTAAGAAGTATTTTTGATTGATCCAAGTGTTTGCACTTTCTGTTTTTATAAAAAAATATCTATACTTTGCATCTCACAGTGTTTTGTACTTGAATGCAAAAAATGTTGTTGTGGCACATTCTGTAACAGTTTTAAGTCTTTTTGGAGTATATTTATTTATTTGATTGATTGTATTTGTTTACTGGGAAAGTCCACTGGTTCTAAAAGAGCCTATTTTCAGTGGTGGCCCACGGAGGAAAGCTCTGACAAGAACATAGATACAGACAATATTAAATATTATTTGGTAAAAAAAACTAGATGCAGTGTCACACATAGTAATTACAGTAATATATACAGAATATATACATAAAAGCAGGAATTTTGTTGGTTGCCAGTTGAATTCAAACAGAGAGGTATAAACAGCGATACATTAATCAGCATTATTGTACCAGTATCAACAAGTGATGAAAAATAATAATTATGGAGAAAGTATCATCAGTCAGTGGTAGCAAAAAGCATAGAAGTTTAGTTGTCATATAAGAAGGAGGAGGTTAGGTTATAGAGCAGGTACATAACCAGTAAGAGTTGAGATGATTTTTCAGTATTTGTTTGAAGGTGGTGGTGCTGTCTGTGTTTCTTATAGAAGGTGGAAGTGAGTTCCATAGTTTGGCAATGGTGAAGGAGTAGAAGAGTTGACCAGCAGGTAAGGTAGCCTTTTCTAATTTTAGAAGTAGATGATTTTCAGATCTTAGTTGCCTGCTGGGGTGGTATTGGGCAAGTAGTGTTGAGATAGCAGGACCATCTGTGGATCTGTAGATTATTTTATGTGCTGTAGATAGTTGGGTAAATGAGAGATGGTGGGGAGGGGTTCCAGCCAACCTACTTGTTTCAGTGAGTTACAGTAGTGAGATGAGAATTTGGCCTTGATGAAAATTTAGCTATTCTGTTGTAACACATTTCAAGTTTGGATTTTGCAGAATTTTGGATATTAGTGAGGATAAGGGTGCCATAAATGAGAGAGACTAATAAAAAGGTGGTTTCAGCGGTGGTTTGTCTAGTAGAGAGGCTAAGAAAGTGTTGGCGCTTGTAGAGCATACCGAGCTTTTGTTTTTTTTTTATGTTATTGTTTATGTGTAGGTCAAAGTTAAAGTTTTCATCTATAATAATGCCTAGCAGTTTAGTGTTTGGGACAACTTCTATAGTGGTATTGTCTTGGGTTTGTATAGTGAAGAGTTTTTTAATCTAGGGGGAGTGGTTTTCTTAGGGGTAAAAAGTACTAGTTTAGTTTTTTTTTCAGATTTAGGGCAAGATGATTGTTAAGCATCCAAGATTCAGTAGAGGTGAGGGCATTCCTTGTGATCTGCTGTTGTTCAGAGCTGGAATTCGCAGTGCATATTATTGTAGAGTCATCAGCAAACTAGTTTACTGAGCATTGTGGAAGGCTGGAGTGAAAGTTGTTAATAAAAATGCTAAATAAGAGAGGATTAAGAATGGAGCCTTGGGGTACCCCTGTAAAAGTACTGAGGAAGGAGAGTAAAAATGTTGCCATTGGGTGGATTACTGCCTATTGGAGAGATAGCTATTGAACCATTTTATGGTAGGAGAAGAAATGCGGAGGGTTGTTACTGTAAAGTGTCTCACAAGTTTCACTTGTTTGCTGTTGTGGTTTCTGGGCCAAACTAATTGTCATTACTGGCAGTAACCAGAAAGTTGTTACTATTGCCTTTATTGGGTTTGTATCACCATCTACTAATGCTGTTTGCTTTGTAACTAAAACTATTTGCTGTTGTTAGGCAGCATATTGTATTCACATGTGCTACTGCTTTTATTATATCAAATTTTAATTGTTGCTGCCACTACTGATTCATTGTGATTATAGCCTTCTGCTCTGTTTGCCATTCTGGCCCTAGTGACTAAAGTGATACAACCATCTGCTCTTGTGGAAACCACACTAGCTTGCTTCGCTATAGTACTGATTTTAAACCAGTTGCTAAGATGACTCTCCTTGTAATTGCTGATCATTGTGTTGCAACTCTTTTTGTGTAAGCTGAGACAGACTTGAAATTGTAAAAACATGAGTCCAACTTCAGTTGTAATCCTCTGGTTGTGTTAATTATGCTGGGCCTGCCAAAGCACTTTACATCATGTATGCCCCTGCTGATGTATAAACTGTATTACCCTTCTTCACTTATATCTCTACTTCACTTTCTGTACATACATCTGTATTCTTTAGTAGCAAGCCTTATTGACTTTCCTAATTAATAATATAGAAATCCCTTCTTTACAGCAAACATAATAACTGTATTCCTTACACACCAAACACTATGAACCTTGAGGGCACATTCTCTCACACCGTCTGTAGTTAGTCTGATAGCACTAGGCATCCTGAGGCCATGTAACCACTACCTTATGCTTACTGACAACCATTTGTTTCTTCCACTCGATAAATCTATATGTGAGAGGTACAAGCATTTACTAATGTTGGAGGTGAACCTCTCATCTAAGCTTGTAGTTAGTACCTGCCAGTTTATTGGTGGTGACATCCACCTCCCAAAGCCATGTCTACCTTGTCCTAAATCAGTGAAAAAGCCATCTTCATACTAATATGTTCAATTAATTTCTGCCCAGACCTCAAAGGCCTCCAGCATGTAGATTGGATGTTCAGGATTATCAGTGTCCCACTTATAAGGAAACAAGATCTACAGACACAATAAACAGTAGAAGAGTAAAAGGGGTCAGTCAGCTGCATGTTAAAACCCATAAGTCAGCAAGGATGAGCCATCAGCTTACTCATAGCTGAATCCATAGTGCAACACACATCTGTACAATTCAATGGGCTGAGAAAGAAAATGGTGACAGGAAGTTGTTTCTCAGGTGACAGGATCCACTAAAACCGTGAAGTCCTTTCACTCATGGTTGACATAAGACTTGGTTATTGTACACATAAGGGGTGAATGTCTTGAGACACAACTCCTTCGGTCATTAGAAGAGGGATGTAATGCAACTCTTAGAATATGAGCATCATCCTACAATCACCAAAAATGGTGCCCTAATAGAAACATAGGGTAATACGTTTCAACTACTGGCTAAGCTATCGGTGCCATTCTAATGGGTGTACCATATATTTCAGTGTGGGATGAGATGATTGACAGCATTGCCTGCTTTGCTAGGGATGCCTCTCTCACCTCATGGCTTCTGTATATGGAAATGCTTTTTCTTCCTCCATAGTGACTTTTTTAGGGGAGTTCAGTCTCCTCAAACTACATATGTAGTCAAACAAAATCAAAATATATAAAGGTAGCACTACTGAATGCAAAAGTCTAACAAGGAAGATGCAGTCTTCACAAGCCTTCCTGATTCTCGGAAATACAGAAATCTGTACGGTTACTGAAACATGGTCTCTAAGCAGCACAATCATCTGCACAAAGCTGGAATTCAATGCCTACCTCTCTTTCAGAACCATCACCAAAAATGACTGTGTTGTTGAAGGGGGGGCTTGTCAGGTGGTAGGTTATAATAGAGGGGACAACAAAATAATTTAACTTTAAAATAAGTTCTGTTATATTCTGTTCTTCTTTGCTCACTCTCTCACAAGTTGCTTCTGATTCCTAGAGTAACCCATTACTAACTGATTTAATTAGCTTATGTGCTAAATATAATTGGTAACAAAATGTGCTTGAAAAAAAAGCTTTAAAATGATAGACACTGCAAGTATTTTCATAGTATACTCGTGGTGCCTCCCACTTGCACATGTGCAACACTGGCCAATGCTGCCACTTTATTTATGTATTTATAAGTAAAGAAATATATATATATATATATATATATATATATATATATATATATATATATATATCTTTACTTAAATATAAATACATACACACATTCATAAATAAATAAATACAAAGCCCCTAGCAATCCTCTGCACAGCACAACTTTCTGTCCATTGTGTTCCCATGATTCATTGAGAAGGCAATGATTAGAAAACCTGTGAATATTGAATAGTGAAGAGGTACAGACTGCTGCTGAGATATGCATGAAGCTGAAATAAGTATTTTTTTTCTTCTGGGAAGCAACCAGATATAACACTAACAACTGTAATCTAGAGGGACTGTAGGATGGCTGGCGTCTGATCAAAGCAGCTTACTGCTTTCTTACTTTAAAGTCTGCATTACTTTCTGGCTACTGATGTTGAGAAAAACAAAGCTGAAACTGTCCTTGACATTGCAGTTTGCCCTGACTTTATGCATGCCTCATAACATTTTTGTTTTCCAGCAAATTATTGAGGATTTCAGCCACTAACTAGGATAGGAGTGGTGCCTGTGGACGAAAGCATATATATACAAATACATATTAAAATTAATATTAAAATAAATATTAAAAAAATATTAAAATGAATATGTGTATTTGTATATACATCATTATATAGGTTCATTGGTTCATAGGTAGGTACTAGGCTGTCTGCCCAAGGGCCTACGTAAGCCTAGCCAGCAAGGTTCCATAGCTTACACCACCCAAGAAAGTTATTTTCCTGTGACACTGTCCAGCAGAGACACAGAAGTAATCCCCGGGTTTATTTCCTATTTCCCATCTACTCATCAAGCTTTTTCTTGAAGAGTGCTAATGAAGAACTTTGCTTGACATAGATGGGTAGCTTGTTCCAGAGTATAGGAAGTCTCTGGGACAGGAATCTATCCCTCCAGCATGTCTTGTTTATTGTGATGACAAGGTTTAGGTCCCTAGAGTGTGTAGCTCGGAGGGATTGGAATTTCTTTAGGTGTAGCATGTCCAACAGCTCTGGGTTTGGCATAGCTTTATATGTTAGGCAGACATTACCTCAGAGTAGGCGATATGTTTTAGTTGTTTTGACAACTTTTTAAGGCTGTTGTTTTAGACTACATTTAGGTCAATTACTAACAATGTGTAATGATTTGATTATTTAATTGACTTTAACTTAAATGGATAATTGACAATTTTTAATCATGTGATTTTACTAGGGTTTAAACGGAGTGAATAGTATTGTTCATTGTCTGATGAAGTCCGGTCATTGTTCTGGATGAAAAGTGCTTCACGTGATAAAGTCTTCAGACAAGGTTCCCAGAGCCTCGTTTAATTATTTTTAGTTGTTTTTTACTTTTGTGTTTTCAACACTTCAAAAAGAAATATATTTCATTGCCTGAACAAAGTGACTTGCATGATGTCATATTTCCATTGTGGTAGCTGTTCATTTTATAAGTTTATGATTAAAAATACAGAAGTCATATCAGCTAATACTGTTAAGATTTTCCCAGTGTGTGATTTATTCAGTGGTGTGTTCTTGCCCTGCAATTTATGTATGCTACACATCTAGGATATGAAAATTAACAATGACTGAAAGTTTTAGTGATATCGGAGTTGGTCATGTGACTAATGCTTTATATAAACGCACTTTAAGACATTCTGGTTCAAAATTCATGTTTATAGTGTTAGCAAAGGTAGTGAAGGCTGTAAATAATAAACAGGTTGGCAGCAGTTGTTATCTAATAAGAAACAATAGACTATTACCCTAGGTGCATTATTTTCTCCTTCAATATTTTTGAATTTCTATTGTTTGTATCCATGCAAAAAGAACTGCAGTATATTAATACCAGAGGCACACTTTCCTGAATAAATATGATCTTGTTTCATTTTTGAAGCTAAGCATGGCCAGGGTTGGTAAATATGTGAATGGGAGAATACCACTGACACTAATAAACCCTTGCTGCTTAGTTTTCACCAAGGTTAAATGACTATCTTTGAATTTATGCTTTGAAACTGTATGCTGTTTAAATGATGTCAACATTTATTTTTTTTCCGTATGGAAATACACAACTCTGTCAGCATAAATCAAATTTTGTGATTATTCACTACCTTGTTTTGAATGCATACTCCTGTTTCTGAATCTTTACATCATTTTGAATAATCATGTTACTTTCTATAGCTTTCTGTGTAGATATTTATAGCTATATCTATATATTTCTCTCTGTCTCTCTGTGTATATATATATATATATATATATATATATATATATATATATATATATATATATATATATATCTATATATATATATATATATATATATATATATATATATATATATATATATATATATATATATATATATATTACCAGACTAATTTAATGTTGAATTGAAAACACCAATAAAAAAAGTTTGAACATACACAATACTGAAAATGGAAAATCTCAAATGAACTAATATTGAGAAAGGAAAATTATTTCCTCCCTATACTAACACCAAAACCTCCAATAACACTAACTTTCAATTTGTCCTATAGTGACATTATGCATCATTGACATTTCAACCACTCAGCTATCTGTACTGTCAATATTAAACTACTCCCACCCGCATTTATTAAAGAAATGGCATTCGACAAAATGTTAACGATCCATACATACATACATATATATAATTTATCAAATATTGTAAATTAGGTGAAGTGTGTTTTTAGTAAAGCTCTCAAAAAGCAGGTGGTTTCCTGGTAAGGGAAGAAGAAGTGAGGTTTATGAGTTGCTAGCCTGCAGATGCTGTAGATGGTTGCAATGCAGTGCACATGGTGTACCTTGCTCTTGCTAAGGTCTTTGATACCAATTTCCATGCTGACATCATGCAGAAGCTGAATGCTTTAATAATTGACACGTGGTATGATGGATAGCAAACTGGCTGAAAGACAGAACTCATCAAGTTGGAGGTGCCGTATCAGGAAATGTGAATGTGACCACCAGTGTCCTTCAGAATTAGGTGCTATGACCTTTCCTTTTTTGTATTTACCTCTCAGATCTCCAAGTAATTAGTTAAAACAGTATGATGAGAAGAAGGGTTGTCTATCAAATGTGATGATACTACACTTTCTAGCAATTTTTTGAGCCCATTTTAATACACCAAAACTTTACTACAGAGAGTTCATTCTGGAGGGTTTGAGGGTCATCAGGTCACTTAACAACAACTACTGTAAACAGGGTAGACAATCCTTTCCCTCATCCTACTGTCTAGACAAGACACATTTACAAAATGAAAGTGTAGTTAGAGACCTAGCTTCTTGGGTTGATAGCCCCCTGTCTTTTGACCATCATGTAACAATGGGTGTCAGGAAATATTTTCATTTAGCCCAGATAATTACCAAAGAAATATCATCACGGTCTAAAGAGGTAATCACTCTTTTATACTCAACATTGATCCAGCCAGTGACTGAGTACAATACTACCTTTGGGATGTACCTCACTAAAATGCATCAAATAATTAGAAAGATTCCAAACATCCCTAACCAAAAAGAATACAAGTATAATCCAGAGCAAATCTAAACAATCCTACCTTCATTTTGGATTTACCGTGGAGTTGAGTGGTAAGAAAAAATTTATTTGAATTTCTATTTTCTTTGTTATCACTGTTTTTCACTGTTAGTTGGTAGGATGGAATAGCTTGTTAACAATATTTACTTTGATTCATATTTTGTTGTTTTACCTATAACCTCACTGTTGGTTGTTAGAAAGAGATAGGTTTTAGAAAGGCAAGCTCTAACCAGCCCAAGGGACCTAAATGGCTATAAATTCACACAGATTGCAAAGAGAAAAAAACAGAGCATATCTAAACAATCCAACCTTGATTTGTGATTTACTGTGGAGTTGACTGGTAAGATAAGTTTTATTTGAATTTATATTTTTTGTTATCACTCTTTTTCACTGTTAGTAGGTAGGAAGGGATAGCTTGTTAACAAGATTTACTTTGATTCATATTTTGTTGTTTTGCCTTTAATTTCACTGTTGTTTTTTAGAAAGGGATATGTTTTATACAGGCAAGCTCTAGCCAGCCAAAGGGGTCTAAATGGCTATAAATTCACACAGACTGTAGAGAGGAAAATCCAGAGCATATCAAAACAATCCTACCTTGGTTTGTGATTTACTGTGGAGATGAGTGGTAAGAGATATTTTGTCTGAATTTATATTTCATTTGTTATCACTGTTTTTCACTGTTAGTAGGTCAGAAGTGATAGCTTGTTAACAGGATCTACTTTGATTCATATTTTGTCGTTTTATCTATAATTTCACTGTTGGTTGTTAGAAAGGGATAGGTTTTAGACAGGCAAGCTCTATCAAGCCCAAGGGAATGTAGACAGCTATAAATTCACACAGACTGCAGAGAGGAAAACCCAGAGCATATCTAAACAATTCTACCTTTGTCCATGATTTACTGTGGCATTGACTGGTAAGAAAAGTTTATTCAAATTTATATTTTATTTATCACTGTTTTTCATTGTTAGTAGGGAAACAGGGATAGCTTGTTAAAAAGATGTACTTTGAATCATATTTTGTTTTACCTTTATTTAATTGTTTGTTGCTAGAAAGGGATAGGTCTTAGACAGACAAGCTCTAGCGAACCAAAGGAGCCTATACAGCTATAATTTCACACAGACTGCAGAGAGGAAAATCCAGAGCATATCTAAACAATCCTACCTTGGTTTGTGATTTATTGATCTTTACTGTTAAAAAGAAGTGTGAATGTGAGCAATAGTGTGACATAAAGGAATTACTGTTTTTGTCTGCCTTGCAGAACTTGTATGGTTAGAACAACTTTATTGTACCTTAGTATTTAGTTGTATATTGCTTGTGTGATTTTTTTGTCATAGAAGTTGATTTTAAGTTCTCTTTGAATTCTGTGGTTACTGATTTTTATTATTCTTTTCTTTTCTTTTACAATATTTTATTTGTTTGAAACCGAATATGGATTCCTTAAATGAGTATGCAATTTATGAGCTACAAATGCACAAATATCTTGTACAGTGTAATAAATGCTACGCATACTTAAAGGTAACAGCTAACACTGTTGATCTAAGTTCCTCATTTCAAAAGCTGGATGATTTGCTTATCATTGTTAGAAGTAAATCTAGACTTAATGATAATGATTGCAGTTGTGCAATTGGCACAGATTGGCGAACTGTTGTTTCATATATTAACGACTGGACTGGTGAGATAAATAATGTTAGGAAAAGAACAAATAGAACACATTTAGGAAATGATGCATCTATTGTCTCTAAAGATCATTCAACCCCTATGAAACAATACAATGCCCCTAACTACTTTGGAATTCTGGTTGCAAGTATTCAGTAATCTAAGGATATGGATTCTTTAGAAGAAAACAAAAAGAGAAAGAAAAGAAGAAGTTCACAACAAATAACAAGAAAAAGAAACTCATTAATGTCCATAAAGTAAAGAGAATACATACTAAAAAAGACACAGCTTTGTTATGTAACACACAGGTTGCAGTAAATGATAATATTTTTCTATTAGAAGACCTTCAGTCTACAGAAAAAAGGTATAATTTTTTCCAAAGAAGAAGGTAGAAAAAAACAGGCAAAGGGCAGGTGAAAATGAAGAAATCAAAATTGAACGTGGAAGGATTGAAGAACATTACTGTAAGAAAAAAGAAGGGAAAGACAGATGTTGACTACATGGCTCAATTTGTCAATTTACAATGTCAGTTGTTGAGAATTTAATGCACAGTAAAAACAATGGGATTAACAAAAACTAAAGGTGATGGAGATTTATCCTTTGTAACAATTGACAGAGCAGATGTTACTGTATTAGAAGATGATGATTCTTCAGAGCTGGTCAGCAAAGATATTCTTGTAATTGGAGATTCAATTATTAGAGGAACTGATACTTATATTTGCAGAGAAAATAATGAAGATTGAATAGTGTTATGCTTGCCAGCAGCAAACATAGAAGATGTTTATTCCTCATATACTTATTTTCGCCTATCTTTCCTCTCTCTTTTTTAGGTTGGAAGCCTTTCCTGTTCACTATTGGTAAAGCAAGTTAACACCCTCCATCTCCCACTTGAAAAGAAGTTCAACTTGAAGGCTTACAAGACTCAACTCTACACTCTTCCACCTTAGTGGAGTACATGCAGTAGATAATTACTTTCTGCTGTATTTATTTTTGGTGTTTGTAAGGCTACCTGCACACCCCTGAACCAGACCTCTGCCTTCCTTTATCCCAGACACTCCTGAAATCCAACTAGCCTCCCTCACAGTTTCTCATCACTTTACTTATCCTCCTCACTGACCTTAGTTTTCTACTCTGCACTTATTATTTCTCTGATTTTTTCTTGCTATCTCCACTATCTCCTCCTCTCAACCTTTCAGACACCCACTCAATCACCTCTGTCTTACACACCTAGTCTTACCCTTAATACCTTCCTCACTGTACTCTGCTAGCCTGATCTCTCACTGAACCTTTTTCTCCTTTTTAGAACATTATGACAGCTCACCCTGCTGTTTCTGCTTCATTACAAATTGTTTTTTCTAATCTGGCTATCTGCTATATCTGTACCTACCCCACTCCATTCACCCTCTACCCTACCCCCATTCCCACCCACCCCATATCAATTTCCTTTATAGCTGCACACTACACCCACTCTTTCTCCCTCTGTCACTTCCTGCTCTGTTTCTCCAATTAAAACATACTCCTCTCACTAGAACCCGCCCTTTACAATATACTTATATTGCCTTTATTTCTACCTTCAAAAAAAGACAGTTGCTACTTTTTCTCCCAAAATCCCATCTCTCCCTTAAATCCTCCTTCACCATCTCTTCACTCACCAACACTATAATAGCTCCAGAAACCCATACCAAGCTCCTGGGAGTAATTATTGATGACCAGCTCAAATCTGACCTTCACATACATCACAGTATAAAGAAAACCCATCAAAAACTTGGTCTTCTCTATAGAAATAAAAAAAATCTTACTCCTGAAACTAGAATAACCCTTGTCAATGCCTATCTCCTCCCTAATATCTTTTATAGTGCACAAATCTTTACTAACATTCAGTCTACACTTCTCTCTAAACCTGAATCTACCTACAACAAAGTGGCTAGATTTGCTGCAAATGTGCCTTACAAATCCCACCACTGTCTTGGCCTCAAGTCACTACACTGGCTTGACTTTCCAAACCATCTCAATTATATCCAACTTCTTACCATTCACTTCATTCTCAACAAAACACTTACCTGTCTTAGTCTCTCTTCACTAGTCTCCTATTACACTCTCACTCGATCTTTAAGGAGCTCAGATCAACATCTTCTACAAATTTACAAACCTAATAAATGTGTAGGATGAAACTTATATAGCTACTCTCCAGCCATCCTCTGGAACAGGCCTCCCTTAACTCTAAGAACCCTATCCCAGACTCCTACTTTCAAAATCTCTCTTACACACTACCTTACCCACCTCACTGCATGCTCCTGTAACCTCCCCCTTTAATCTAGAACACATCTTGTCTCTTCACACCTCTCTCACCATCTCTTTATCAGCTTACTATTCATCTCTTCCTCCCTCCCTATTTTCCTATTAAACCCTCTCTTCCCCTCATATCTTCTTGCCACCACTTACCTTTTACCTCTTCACCTGCTCTTTCCTACTTAACTCTTAACAGTAACAGTTTTATAATTATTTCTTCTGTCTTCTGTCCTATACTTATATAGTGCTATTTTCTGATTTAAAAATATGTTTAAATAGTGTGAGACTTATAGTCTATAAATTGGCTGCCTGTTGTATTGTATATATCACATTATAGTGTGGAGCTTTTCTCCACAGGCCTCCGCTGAAAATGGACATGTATCCAGTCGGACTATCCCGGTCAACAAATGTAAAATAAAATAAAATAAATAAAATGTGAGATAAGCCTTGAAATGCTTTAATGTAAGGAAGTATGGATCTGTTTTTATTTATGTTGTACAAATTCTCTCATCTGCAAGGATTCTCTGACTGTTAGTAGGGAACTGACAGCCCTCTTAGATAATATAGCTTGTACTGGTGTTAGGACATATTTTTCACAAATCACCTATAGCGAGGACAGTCAGGTCACTGTGAATGTAATATTTTTTAGGTAAATATCTATATGGAAAAAATATCTTGTTTTAAAAAGTAGAAATGTGTAGAGCATCCAAGACTAGTTTTGGGCACACATGTTCAGACAGAATGGCATACATTTGCAAGATCAGGGAAGAGAATTTTTGCAGCAGATATTTTGCAATGTATGACAAACACTAGGCAGGATCTTTACCATGTAGAAAATTTAACAGTTCACAGATAGCAACATTTCATGCATGCATTTGATGGTTGTTCATGCTAGAGCGTTAATAACATTTTTTATTGGAAAATTTGCTATGTTCCCAGAAGATTAATGTTATGGTTTTTACAACATGGTTAAAGAATAATGACTGGAAACAAGTTCTGTCAGGCTATAAGTGTTTTTACTGTGGCAGACATTCTAATAAAAATCAAGTGGTGGTATTATGATGGGCATTAAAGATACTTATGAGACCTGTGATTATTACATGTTCATTGATAACAACAGTACTATAAACTGTGTAACTGTGACAATAAAGACAACCCTGGAACATATAACAATTGTTGGAGTATATAGATCACCAAAGTCAAGTGCAGATGACCTAAAGTAAATCCTACATTTCTTGCATGAAACACAGGAGGGAAAAATAACATTAGATGGGGACATAAAATTAAAAGAAACAGACTGGAATAATATTGATTCAACAACATTAGTAAGGAAATTACTTGCAATGTATATTCAGGAACAACAATTGCTCCAGATTGTAAAAAATCCTACTAGGGGCTGGAACAAACTACACATTGCTTGCATTCCTAAACAAATTACTGTTACTTCATACATTCATAGGTTCATAGGTGTGTACTAGGATAATGGCCCTGGAGCCTTTAGAAGCCTAGCCCATAGAAGTGCCCTGGCATCATGCCACCCAATGTTAGTTCCCAGTGCCTGTATCAAGTAGAGCCACTGAAGTGGATCCTGGGGTGAACTTTCTATTTCTCATCCACTCATCAAGATTCCTCTTGAAGAGCGCCAGTGAGGTGCTCTGCTTGACATGTATGGGAAGTCTATTTCAGAGCATGGGCAGTCTCTGGGTTATGAATCTGTCCCTCCAGCATGTTCTGTTGATGGTGGTAATGAGGCTGAGGTCTCTGGTGCATGTGGTGTGGAAGGGATGAGGTTTCTTTAGATGCAGCATTTCTAACAGAGCTGGGTCAGACATGGCTTTGTAAGTCAAGCAGAGAATGCCTCTTAGTAGATGATATGAGACAGAGAATAGCTGTAGTTTTTTTGAGTCTGTCCATGTAGGACATGTTTAAGGCCTAGGATCCTCTTTGTGAGATACTGTTCTGGCCTTTCCAGCTGTTGCATGTGTTTAGTGAGGTACATGCCAAATGGGGCATTATACTCGATGACTGGCCTAATGAGGGAAGAGTAGAGAGAGAGAGAGATGATGACCTCCTTCTTCCAGGATGCAAAACCCTTGGCAATGAGATATGTCACAGAGAAGGACTGTCTAACCACAGTGGCAATGTGGTGGTCGAAAGAAAGATTGCTATCAACCTGTGTCCCCAGATCTCTTATAATGCCTTCAGTGTTCAGTGGGCTCCCATCGATGTGGTAATTAGTGGGAACTGAGTTTTTCCCAAAGGGGATGATGACACATTTTTTGGCATTAAGCTTAAGGCCATGGTTTTGACACCAGTCAGTGGTCTCAATGAGGACTTTCTGTAGGATGTCTGCATCACTTGGGGAGTTAATCATGGCTCCCAGCTTGCAGATGTCTGTGACATTGGTCAGCCAGAGACCCACCATGTTGGCCTGCACTTCTGAGAAGTAGACGCCAAACAAGAGAGGACCTAGCACCAATCCCTATAGGACTCCATTCATGACTGTCAGCAGTCTGACTTGGAGTCCACTACTTTCACACTGTGGGTTCTATCTGTGAGCCAGTGTGCAACCCACCTAGAGATATAGGGGTTGATGCCTAGTTTGGTGAGTTTATCAATAATTCCTGAGTGGGAAATGGTATCAAAGTCCTTTGTCAGATCGAGGTAGGTTGTATGAACTGTGTTGCCCTCATCCACAGCTCTGGTGACTGACTCAAAGAAGTCAGCCAGGTTGAGCAGGCATGATCTGCCTTTCACAAAACCTATCTATGTGGTATCTAGAGTTTGGAGATTCTTTATATCCTTGTTAATTAGGTCCATGATGATGTGCTCCATAGCCTTACATATCAGACTCGTCAGGCTAATGGGGCGGTAATTACCAGGGTCTGTAGTCGCTCCCCCTTTATAAAGAGAGATGACTGTAGAGGTGTGCCATTTGGTAGGGACAAAGCCTGAGGTGAGGCTGTGATTAAACAGGGCACACAGGTGTGGTGCCAGTTCACTTTGTAGTTCATGTAGAACACATCCAGGGATATTGTTGGGTCCCTTGGAATCTGAATTCTTGGCCTTGGACAATAGAGCTTTAACCTGTGCTCCAGTAATTCTGGGTGCCTGGCATTCCTCCAGTATTGTGATTGATCCTTTAGGGGGAGAGAGAGGTAAAGTTGGCATTGAATTTATTAGCTAGTATGTTGGCAATATTTGTTGGCTCAGTATAGAATGTCCCATTGAACAGTAACTCAGAGCAAACCTGATTATTGTCGTGGAGATTCTTGATATAACTATAGAAGGCTTTGTGGTTGTTTTTAAAGTCTGCTGCAATTCAGCCTTCATAGCTAGCTTTACAGGTTTTGATGAGGGATCTTAACTTTTTATTGAGGCGAATAAGGGAGTTTTTCCATTCTTGGGACTGTACCTTTTATTGCAACAGTTTCTTCCTTATGTTGTAGAGTTTATTAATGGCAGGAGACCACCAGACTGGCTTCCTTTTTTGGAGGAGAGCATCTTGGTTCTGTTAGGTATGGCTAGTCCCATGCATTTATGTACATGTTCGTACAGTGTATTGGTGTATGATTCAGCAGTCATGCATCTATTTTCCATTGACATGAGTGATGTGAAGTTAGCCACCTCTGTTTTTAGGAGCCCAAAGTCAGCTTTAGAGAAGTTTTTCATGGTGGTTACCTTTGCAGGGGGGGGTTGAGATGTGGATTCCCATGGTGATTAGTTTGTGGTCGGATTTAACCAGGAAAGAATTGACTATTGTTGTAGAGCAACGGTTGCCCATGTTAGTAATAACCACATCAAGGATGTTGCTTCCTCTAGTGGTGGTAAGAATGAGCTGATCCAGGGTATTGGAACTGATGAATTCCAGGAAGCATTTGGCCAGTGTATTGGTGCATGAGTAGTTTTCCCAGTTGATGGAGGGGTAGTTGAAGTAATTTAGTATGTGAGTATTGGATTGGACCCTAATAGTTTCCAGGATGCTTAAGAATGTGGAGTGAGAGTCTTGGGACATAGTTGGGGACCTATAGCAGGCTATGACCTGAATCGCCATCTTACCCAATGTTAGGTGTACTTGAAGTATCTCAGATGCGTTATGCTGGGCATCTAGTCTGGTGGAGTGCATATCCTTTATGAATATGGAGACACCACTACCTTTGGAACTTCGGTACATGTTCTGGGGCCAAAAGGTGTGGAATGAGTTATAGCCTGGTAGTGCAGAGGTGCTTTCTGCTGCTTTAAGCCAGGTCTCTGTTACAACATTATTGTCGATGTTCTGAGTGTTTTGAGCAAGTGCATCTTCAGATTTAGACTTCTAGCATTGAGCAGCATGAACCTCAGATTGCATTGAAAACAGGCTCTGTGGAACCTAGTCGGACTTTCCCGGTCAACAAATGATAAATAAATAAATAAATAAATAAATAAATAAAATTTATTTATAGCTGTTATGATGTTAATTTGGTCTTTGGAATATCACCTAAAAAGGGCACTATAGGGGTGGTAAAAGCCTTAGCCAGTATCTGGAACCCAGGGTTGACAGAGCAGACCATCTCTGGCAAAGCATTGAGGTCTGTCAGTCATGTCATCCCAAGTGGACAGATACTGGATCCCCTTAGAATGACACCAGAAACTTATCCAATTGTTGAAGTCAATCATTTTCTGCTTGTACTGCTGTATCATTCTGGGCGATGGTAGGATGCTGCTCAGGGCTAGGGTCATACATGCCTGGGCCACATAATCCAATAGCTCCTCCATGTCTCTTTTCATGTAGTCCAGGGAGGTGCATTTCAGGTCATTCACACCCACATGGACAGTGACAGAGTCATACGTGAACTTGTTGTGGAGTGACCTGAGTGCATGTCAAGTTTTACCATCATTGATGTGCAGTGATCATGGGGTTATAGATGTTAATTTGTTGCTAGATAATTCTGCAAAACTGAAATCTAAACCAATGCACAGAAGGTCAATTACAGATTATATGGTAGCAAAACAGTCACTATGTAAAACTAACTGGAGTGAGGGAGTGAGGTGTTTAGTGGAAAAAATGCAGATGGAATGTGGAAAATTTTGAAAGAGAAAGTGTCTGAGTGCAAAAAAAAAATGTTTCACATCAGAATCTATACACGCAACATCAGGGGATATATTTCCATAAGAACAAAATATAAGAGAGGTCGAACTACAACTTTTAAAACTGAAATAAACAATCTGGACAAACAGATTAAGCATTGTGTGATACAAGATCATGAAAATTTTGAAGAAAAGTTATATAAAGATATTGAGCATAATAGGAAACCTTTTATTAGATACATAAGATGTGGAAGGAATAAAGATATATAAATTGATAAACTGTGTGCAGATTCAATAGATTATAGATATATTATAGATATATTTACAAAATCTTATGCAAAACAGTTTGGCTCCAGAAAAGAGGTGATAAGTTGTCCTTGTGATATCCAGGTAGCCTCAGATGCTGGAATCAAATTACATTATATTGAAAAGGAACTGCACAAACTGGATTCACACAAAGCACAGGGAGGAGATGGAATTAGTAACAATGACCTGAGAACACGTCAGCAAGAACTTACAGTACCATTATATGTATTATTCACTAGGTCATATCAATGTGGGAAGATTCCTGAAAGGTGGATATTTAATACAGCAGACAGTGATTGAAACTGTAGACTCATTTAAGGACTTGGACCTGGGTATATGGGTAGAGCCAGCTATGAGTTTTTCTAATCATATCAACCAAATGGTTAATGATAGTTAGAAAACTATAGGTTGTATAAAAAGATCTATAAAGTCTAAGAAATAAAAGAATTATAAAGTCATTGTTTGTTAGTTGCATTAGTCCCAAACTCGAGTATGGAATAACAATATGGAAACCCTATAAGAAAACAGGCATGAGTAAACTGGAAAGAGTACAGTGTAAATGTACCAAGGGCATCTATGGATGTGCAAATTAAAGTTATTATGAAAGACTAAAATGTCTGAAATTGTACAGTGTCTCTTATAGATATCTAAGAGGAGATCTTTTTCAGGTATATAGGGCATTTAGAGACAACTACCTCTGGGAATGTTTGGGGTTATTAAAAAGTACTAGAGAATCATCAGATAACCTATGTAGAAGGGGTCTGAAAGCAGAAACAAGAGCAATGTGGAGGAAAGATACTCAGATAGTTCCAATAGTAGTGGGACAAACTGGTCTTATAAAAAAGAGTCTACAATCATATTTAGATATACTGCCAATACATGTAACTCCATACAAATTGCAGAAGGATTCATTACTGAGCACACTGCGGGTGCTGTGAAGTGCAAATTTTGGCTGACATCAATGAGTAAAACAATACTAATTTCATGAACTTTAACCGTACTTTGACTTAGGAATGGGGTCCATTCCTGTCATGGTATTAGAAACACAAAAGATTTGGAGAAATTAAAAAAAAAGGATCTGAATGGAGAGAGAGGTCTGAATGGAGAGCTAAGTCAGCAAACAAAGGAGCAAAGTATTGCTGAAAATGAATTCATCCTTATGTCTTGGTGAGTACCTTCACAAGGTGGACCCTGTTTTTTACAAAATCTCATCAAGACAACATTAATATATAAACTGTATTTATATAGCATATATCATGGACAGAAGTAGGTTAAAAATTAAAAAAGACAGCTGTGTGCACAAGACCCAGGGTACAAATGTGCCCAGTCCTGGTAAGCACTACTGGTGCCGGGACTAGAAAAATAATTGCAGAATCCTCAAAATATGGAAACATTCCTACAATGGGGCCAGGCCCAGGGGGAGGATACTCCCCTCCCCCTTTCTGTAGAAGGATGTAACAGTCCACCAAAATCACAAAAATTAATAGATCAAAGAAGCACCATAAAGACAATAGAGTGGACTACTGAGGATAAGAAAGAAATTATGTATTGTTACTATTATGCAAAATGCCCAGAATTTCCAGACACAAAATATACAAAAATATTAAGAGAGAAATTAGAGGAAAGAAAAATACTTGCACAACAAAAACTGTCAGAAGCTTCAAATAAAAATTTGTGCTCAATAATACAACAGATTTGTGAAAAACAGTATATAGACCAAGAAACGTTGATCTGCTTTGGAGAAGAAGCATCTGAGAAAGTGTGAAATATAAACAACAAAACCTAGAAATTATAAGAAATATGGACATGGGAATGAAAGAGAGATTTGATATGGTGCAATATGTATGCAAAGGTGAAAGCCAAATTAATCAATATAAAGACTGCAACCCCAAAGATATTTGAAGAGAAATGCAAGCAAAGGCATCCAGATATGGAAAATTTCACAATAAAAAATAATATCACAAAGAGGGAGTATAGAAAAGAAGATTAGTAACATAGAAGTTAAAAAAATGGAAGCTGAAGTTATGGAGTGCCTGCAAAGAGAAGGATTTGGTGTAGATGATCTAACAAAGATTACATCGTCCCCAAAGTAAGGAGAAACAGGAAGAACAGGAGCCATCTGAAGAAGAAATGTGGACATGGGAAAGAAAAACGAGATTTAATATGGTGTAATATCTATGCAAAGAGAAAGCAAAACTAATCAAAACAAAAATAACAGCACCAAAGATATTTGAAGAGAAATATGGGCAAAGTAATCCAGACATGAAAAACTTTGGAATACTAAAAATAAGACAGACAAAGAGGAAAAGTAGAAAAGGAGATTACTAATGGAGAAGTTAAAGAAATTGAAACTGAGGTTACAGAGTACCTGTGAAGTGAAGGATTCAGTGTAGAAAATCTAATTAAAACAGCAGCACAATAGAATAGAGCAATGGACCTCCAAATTAAGGGGAAACCAGTAGAACAGGAAGCATTTGGTCAGGTGCCATATGAAGATATTTTGGAGCCTTCCACAGGAAACCAGTATAAATGTTCACTTAAGGTTGGACAGCAAGGGAAGGAACAGGAAACTGTGGAAACTGATGCAGTAAATGTTGAGGAGTGATAGGCCAGTGAGTTCCCATATGGCAGAGCAACAAATGGCACATGATGAAATTGAAGAGAATATGCCATAGGAAGATGCTATAGAACTTTTCATGGAATGCTCATAGGAAATGGAAAACAAAAAAAGGTGTCCTCAATTTAGAAAAAAATGAACTATGAGAAGAGTTGCTTGGTTTAATAGAGCTAGACATATAAAGATCAATGATAGAAATAGACTGCAGAAACTTAATAAAACCCAAAATGTCAGAAGTTTGATAAAACAAATGAGTACAGTAATTAGGACTGTCCATAGAGATCCATGCAATACAACAGAAGTAAACAGGATACATTACTGTGCAGCTAAATTAATAACTGATACAAGGTCTACCACAAGAACACAGGATAGTGAAGGAAAGGAATGGGAGAAATTGAATACCATCATGGAAATATTGAATAGAGAAAACTATAAAGCAATTAAGACAAGAAGTGTCATTGTTAGAAGAGTATAGAAAAGGTAACAGAGCATCAAAAATATTTAGAAAGATAGACATGATAAAAGAAATGTGCAGTATTAGAAGAGATCAGGCTCTATCATGCACTATTGCAAATAACAAACTAAAAATCTCAACACAGGCAGAAAAACTAAGAAGATACACCGATAAATATAAAGTAAAGTACAAAATAAGCAATTTGTTGCTAACCCCAAAAATTCTGTAGAGAATTGGGAAACAAGGTAAAAGGAATAGAAAGACCACTATAAAAAAGAAGAAATAGATACATTTTGGAGAAGTATCTATGAAGATTCCGTGGTACATAAAAAAGATGCTAAATGGATAGGAGTAAAAGAAAGAATAAGAAGTGTAAAGGTACAGGATATGAAATGAGATGAAGTAAGAGCCAGATAGATTGAAACAAAGTTGGGAAAAGCATCTAATTGGAAAACCCCAGGCCCAGATGCAGTACCTAACTTCTGGTTAAAAGTATTAACATCTTTGCACAAACATTTAGCCATGGGTAAGAACTATTTATATGCGCACCCTCAACAGACACCAGCCTGGCTAACAATAGAAAAACAATGCTCCTACTTAAGAGTGAACCTGCAGGCTACCCTAAAAATTATAGACCAATAACTTGCCTTCCAATGACATATAAACTATATAAGGGAATTGATGCTGGCAGAGTTTATAGTCACTTAAAAGAAAACTGAATTATGGCAATAGAACAAAAGGGCAATAAAAGAAAGTCATATGGAACAAAGGATCATTTGTTGTTAAATAAAGTTATAGTGGAGAACTGCAAAAAGGGGAAGAATCTAAGTATGGCATGGATTGACTATAAAAAAAACATGTGATAGTATCCCCCATTCATGTATAAAGAAATGCTTCAAAATGTATAAGATACAACTTCATTACATTGACCATGAAACAGTGGCAGACCACTTTGCAATTAAGCCATGATAAAGGACAGATTATTATCCTAGGAATAAAAATTCAAAGGGGGATATTCCTGGGTGACTCTTTGTCATCGCTGCTATTCTGTCTTTCCCTAAACCCATTAAATTCTCTACTTAACAGCTTAGGCCATGGATATAACCTGGCTACCAGAAAACAACAAAGTATAAAGACTTCTCATCTTCTCTTTTTCGATGATTTAAAACTTTATAGCTCATCAGATGAGGAACTGAAAACACAACTGCAAGTTGTCAAAACTTTTTCAGATGATATAAGAATATCATTTGGTCTTAATAAATATGCAAATGCAACTTTTAAAGCAGGAAAACTGCAGCACCAAGAAAACATCAGTTTGTCAAAAGAATGTGATATAAATGAACTTGAGCAAGAGGGAGTGTATAAATATTTGGGAATTGATGAAGATCATGACCAAATGTGAATAGAACTTAATAAGTAATACTTTAGAAGACTTAAATTAATCCCGAAAAGAGTGTTGACATCTAGTAACAAAATTCAAGCTATAAACCAATTTGCTCTTCCTATGCTAACTTACACATTATTATGGAGTGATTGACTGGCCCCAAAACAAGCTTGATAGATTAGACAAGAAAACAAGAAGGTTGCTTCACGCTCACCAAATGATTTATAAAAATTATTGTATACCAAGACTATATATTCCCCATTCAAAAAGAGGGATGGGCCTCATTGAAATTGATTACAGGTACAGAGCTGCAATCATGGGACTGCACACATATTTGCTGACCTCACAAGACCCAAATGTAGTGAAAGTTTTGAAAAATGAGGAAAATAATTTTAATATGACTTCTGTGCTTAATCTAGCAGGAGCATATCAGTGTCAAGCAGGAATGAAAATTAAACTAGAAGTAGATAAAAATCAGGCAGCAACTTAATGTGCTAAAAAACAAAGGAAAGAATATAAGGTGAAGGATCAGATGAGAATGCAAGAAATGTGGAAAATGCATAAATATAGTTGCAAGTATAGAAAACTTCTGGAAGAACCTCAGGTTGATCAGGATCGAATGCAGGAATGGTTAAGAAGAGACAAATTCAAACCAAAAGATGAAAGGTTAAAACTGCGGCCCGAGACAGTGGGCTACATACACACTGACTTACAAAGTCCATTGAACATGTGGGAAAAACAGACAAATGTAGGTTTTTGTAATATAGAACTGGAAACAGTTGCACACCTCGTTGCTGGTTGTGACATACTAATGTACGAAGGACTGTATACTGAAAGACACAATAATGTGGCAAGACTGTTGTACTGGGGATTTTGCAAACATTATGCTATTTTATATTTTAGTGGCTGAAAAACAGTGGAAACATGACCCACAAAGCATCATTCAAAAGGATGAAGTCTACATCACATGGGATCACCCATTACTAACAGTTCAAAAGATAGATGCTAGAAAACCAGATATGATGGTCCATGAAAAGAAGACAAAAGTAGCATTGATCATTGAAATCACCACACCCAGTGACTATAGTGTCTTGTGTACAGAGAGACACAAAGTCATAAAATATCAGGATTTATCGGCAGAAACAAGAGCAATCTGGAAGAAAGGTACCCAGACAGTTCCAGCAGTAGTAGGAGCAACAGGTCTTATAAAAATGAATCTATAATCATATTTAGATATGTTACCAATACATGTAACCTCATACAAATTGCAGAAGGAATCATTACTGGGCACATTGCGGTCACTGCAAAGAACACTTCTGGCTAACATCAAAGACTCAAACAATACGAATTTCATGAACGTAGGAATGGGGTCCATTCCCATCATGGTATTAGAAAGCCAAAAGACTTGGAGAAATTAAAAAAAAATTATATAGGAATGAGAAGTGTAGTAATTGGCTCTCTGACTGAGTAGCTGATGCATGGAACAGACTACTAAATTACATTAAAGCAAGTACTAGTTTAGATATTTTTAAGCCTGGACACATTATGCAAACAAGTGTTTTGGTATATTGGCAAACTAGAAGGGCATTAATGCCTGTGCTTGAAATATTTGTATGTATGTATGTATGTATATATGTAAGTGTAAAGTGCCCGAGCTACTATGAAAACAGAAGCTCTATAGCTTTATTCAATTTCTTATAGACCGTTGAGGGGAGATCTCTGTCTGTTTTACCATATCATTAGAAACCCAATTATCCAATACCTTCTGTTTTTCCACAAGTCCAATAACTCCACCAGTACTAGAAGGTGAGGCCTAAATCTTCACTAACAGATACATAAAATGCAGCAGAGGGACAGGTTTATTATCCAACAATTTCCAAACAAATGGAAAAAAATACTCCTCCACATTATGCAATGCGAGTCACTATCTTCTTTTAAAATAAACTGGATGACTGGATGTGTATTCTCATATTTACTCCAAACTAGACCGGTATGGCCCTGCTGGTGAAGGGAGGTACTGCCTGATGAAGGATATCTGCAAGGTGAAAATCATCATGAGACTGGGCTGCCTTGCAATACCTGTCAATCAATGAATTTTCATCATGAGGGTAAAAAAACACTGGTGTTTTCTTTCTGCTCCTGGTATAAACTATGGTGAGATATTAGGTTTGAGCACATATTTATTACCTCATTTCTGTGGACAGTTTGTTCTTATTTGATGTTTAGTACTTTTCTCTGCAAGCCATAGTCAGTGGGTATATTGCCTACTATTGCTTGTTATTGGAATGTGGGGGCAATAAATGCTTCAAGGTGAAGTGGAATATGATTCTATAGAAGACTACAGAATTTTAAAGTAGAAGTGATTTTTAATGAAGACATGAAGCCGAGAAAGTCTTGGTTCCAGTTTCTCTTGTAATGCTGGGGGGTATCATGTCAAATTCCATAATTCAATTTCTACTGAATGGAGTGTTTTTATTCCCACTTAGGTGGCATATATTGAAAGAAATGATGGATAAATGGATCATCAGTATGTAAATCAGGTTTGCTCCATGTTGGAGACAGTGTACTTTGATAAATTGTATGGTCCAAATCAAAGTGATTCAGGACTTTTTATTTTTGGAAACTAAATTCACTGGGAGGTAGTTATAACCAAAAGAGGGTGATTTTAATGCAGTGAAGTTAACAATATTATGCAAATTGCCTTCAGGAAAAGTGAAAGTGCCTTATTACCAGAAAAGGGTAGAGGGATCCAACAGAGAGCTTTTTTGCATGACCCTTGGTGGGAAATAATCCTATAGTACACAAGTATACATACATGGATAACTATCAGAATCAATTCCTGTTTTTAAGCTTTTGTCATTTTTCAATGTATTTATGTGGCAGACAGGAACAGGCTACTCTGATCATAGCATGGTAAGGTCATGGAGAGCCTTACCCTAAAACAAAGTTTATAACTTGGTGTTTAGACCCCTTAGTTTTGCAAAATATTTTGGCAGACTTTTAAAATTCTACCAAAACTGTGCTATTTTCACTGCTCTTTTAAGTTTGCAAGTTTGTATTTTATTATTTTACTTTAAAAATGTATAATATTGCAATATATTACAGATTTACAGTCTCTATTACCTTTTTACTTCAGGAAGATTTTTAATTTGCAAAGTACTTTTATAGAACTGCTTAGGCCTGCTACTTCTGCAGTTAGCAGTTATTCTTTCATTTTGTAATGGAGTAATTTCTACATGATTTGTCTGTGTTCCTTCCATCCACCTGCTTCTTGCTGACTTAGTGAATCCTACTAGTGAGTCACAAACATTGGTCCAGCTTTATAATGAAGTATTTTTAATTTGTTGTCTATGACTCTCTTTGTACAGCTGCAGTTCTCAGACTGCTTATTGTCTACCTATTTTCCTTATCATCAGTTTCTATTTTGCAGCTTTTTTTATTATG